>NC_080641.1:36321724-36565514 GCF_027579445.1 Ammospiza nelsoni
GAGCAGACTGCTCGTGCAAGAGAAAAAGCTCCATGTAGCCTTTGAACTGATCTGGATGTGGATTAAAGTTTCTATGGCATGCAGCCAACATTAGATTTAAATGTAATGTGAATAGCAAGAAAACCATATGAGATAAAAAAACCCATCAGTCTGAAAACAAATTTTAAAAGAGGCAAGAAAGCAATTTTATTAGTAAACCTGACATTTGCTGAAGGAGGACAACATAACTAATAGCTGCAGTCAGTTCCAACAGGCTGCATGTGTTAACAGGAGACACTGATGTTAGTTCAAAAAATAAAAATGTCAGATTTTAATCAAAATAACAACATACATATGAGACACATAGTAAAGGTCCTCTATGCTCCAGAATCCCCTTAAAATAACTTTAATATTACAATTTACCTTCCAGTGTCTGGGACGCTATGTTAGATTCTTCCAGGCTATACATGATCACTTGTACTCAATATTCTTTAACCTACAAAATGCTTTACTGCTATTGTTACTTTCTGGACTGAAAAAAAAATTGAGCTTTACAGCAATGCTTTACAGAACAAAATGCATGAAGGTTTTGTTTGCCAAATTTGCATCAAATGAAAAAAACCCCAAAATAAATAAAAGGGAAACAAAAGTAACTACACTAACTTTCATGGAGATTAACCATAGAACAGTAGGGTCTTTTATCTCTTCCAAGCAACTGTAATGTACCTCTTCCCATGTGGCATGGTCTCAGCCAGTCTAGCTGCTAACCTGTGCTCAAGGAACACCAATATTCCTCTAAAGATCACTTTTACTTGTTCACCTTTCACTGTCTAATTTGTACTGAACTGGCCCACATCTAAACCTCCTCCTAGACTGTGTCATTCCCCTCTCCATAAGCATTTGCTTTCAAAGAATCACAGAATGTTCTGAGTTGGAAGGGGTCTTCAAAGATCAAATCCAACTCTTAGGTGAAGAGCCCACACTGGGATCAAACCCACAACTTCGTCACAAAATCCCTTTTCCAGCAGCTGCCTACCACCCCTTGTGGCACAGACCTGGGCCGAACAAGTACTGCTACTCATGGCCAGTGACTGGACAGCACAAATCAACCAGCCTCCCCACCAAAGCTGATAGCATTTAACCCTTGCAAAAACAGCATCATATAGTATAAGCCTCATACGCACTCATTTTCCCTTAAATGATATATGCTGCAACTATGCGTACACAGAGTCTATGTCTGCATATATTCACTATCCAGCCACTGAATACCAAACACACAGCCATACCAGCTTTCTTTGCTAACTCAAAAACTCGCTTTGCTAATTCAAGGTCTCATTGCAGGGAATGCTAAATGCCAGAAGCAACTTCAGACAAGGCTCCCCATGGGGAGTGGAACGATTTACAAGGCATACCTTGAGTCCAAATTCTTCCTTTTTCCCCACTCAAAATAAGTGCTCCACTGCTGTCTGCTGAATTCCATCCCCATCCCCGAAAAGCTTTTGCATGAGGCTTGGTGGTGGCCTTTTTCTTTTACTGTCCTCCAGAAAAATATATGCAAACTGGCCAGATTGGGAGTCATCTGCCACAGGTCATCTGCCTGTGAGGCTCAGCCAACTCATGGCGTACAGTAAAGGTTTCTTCTCTTCTCACAAAGACAGGGGAAAATATGACTGTGAGCCTCCTAAACTTCAAAAAAGATTTCTACTGAGTTCTATGGTATCATTTTAGCCATATGCCTTGCTTCATATAAGATCTCAACTCAGATTCAGACAAAACCCAGTATAGTTTATTATTACATTGTTTTAAAAAAATCTAAATTCAAATGAAAAACTGTAACAAGCAATCCTCCGTCCTTTATAACTAAACCCCAGAATTCCCCTCCAAGCAGGAGCCGCGGCCCCTCCTGGTGCCTCCTCTGCTTTGCTCCTCGCGGCAGCGGCTGCCCCGCACGGCCCCGCGCCGGCGGCACCAACCGCACCCGCGCCCCGCACGGCCCCGCACCCCGGGGCACCAACCGCACCCGCGCCCCGCACGGCCCCGCACCCCGGGGCACCAACCGCACCCGCGCCCCGCACGGCCCCGCGCCCCGCGGCACCAACCGCGCCCGCGGCACCAACCGCGCCCGCGCTCCGCACGGCCCCGCACCCCGCGGCACCAACCGCGCCCGCGCTCCGCACGGCCCCGCACCCCGCGGCACCAACCGCGCCCGCGCTCCGCACGGCCCCGCACCCCGCGGCACCAACCGCACCCGCGCTCCGCACGGCCCCGCACCCCGCGGCACCAACCGCACCCGCGCTCCGCATGGCCCCGCGCCGGCGGCACCAACCGCGCCCCGCGGCACCAACCGCGCCCGCTCCGCCCCAGCGCAGCCGGAGCCGCCCCGCGCCCGTCCCCGTCCCCGTCCCGTCCCCGTCCCCGTCCCCGTCCCCGTCCCCGTCCCCGTCCCCGTCCCCGTCCCCGCTCCGCCCCCGCCCGCCCCGCGGACAGCCCGGCGCGGCGCAGACGCACTCCGGTTGTATCGAAATCTTTATTAGAACAATCCCCAACAACTGTGAATCAGAATTAAGCACTTCCGTTATCAAAGATACTTAAACAATAGGATTCTATTTCTGCATAGCAGAAGCAACAGGATTTAGAGCTCAAATCATCATGCTCGTGTTAATTCGGTTTTGACAAAACATTACGATCTTAAGAATCATATTAATAAAACCTACCTTTCGTTTCTTAAACCTCAAAGAGCCATTTGTACGGCTTTAAAACTCATTATTTGGGACAAATGCATGTGGACATTTTGTAGCATAGGGTAACAGACAATTTTAATACTAATAGCACTAGTATTACTTGAACATGAAGAAACACTCATTTTCAATTGTTTACAGTGCAGTACAAATTACAAATTACCCCAAAAATCATTGCCTGTATCAAAAGTTTAAAAATTTAGAACAATTTATAAAACGGTTCCAGAATAAGAAATTATCAGTCTTGAAATGGAGAAGGAACCTTATGCTTATAAACACACAAATAGATGTATTACAGTAATATATACGTAATTTTTAGCTTTACTTCTCGTGTTGTAAGTAGCAAGAGCCCAGTTCTACCCACAGTTACACAGCTACAATACACATGATCATTGTAAACAGAAAGCAGAATAGGCCCTACTCAGAAGTCCACAATATCACAAATTAAAGCTATTTTAAAAATCTACTGTATAAAAATGGAACAGTCTTGCACTGTTTTCATTTATTTGCAACACTATTGTTACATTTTCTCCTGGACCACACCATCAATTTTCATAATCTCTCAACAGCAACAGTGTGCTGCATCACACAGTGCAAACACACCTGACATCCTTACTACAGTTGATTTTTTGTTAGTCAATTTGAAATAAAGTGTTGGTTTTCCTCTCTAGCCTTTTCTGTTTTGTAGTCTACACGGTATAAATGAATTTCAAGATGTAATCCAGGTAAAGTAACAGCCAGTAAGGCACTTTGTCTGCAAGGAAACAGCTGTCCAGGCTGGTCAAAGGGAGACATTCTGGGTAATTCAAAAACAGTCAGTTTATTCTTCATAACCACTTGTCTGACAGCCCACTTGTGGAAGAACACTTACTGACAATTGAAGAATCAGCCTGACATTGCATCCACCAAAATATTCATCCTGTTCTACAGCAGAACATGCAATAGTGAAATATTTCGTAGAATACTAACATTTAAAGGAATATTCAGCATCCTTGGATCACCCAAGAATCATCTGCTGAATACTGTTTGGAAAAAAAATCCTCATCAGAAGAAATGATTCTATCTTCTTGTTTCTGTGTTTTGTTTCCACGGGGGTTTTTTTGTTTGTTTTGATGGTTTTGTGTGTGTGTGGTGTTTTTTTGTTGGGTTTTTTTTTGTGGTAGTGGTTGTTTTTTTTTTGTGTGTTTTTTTTGGGTTTTTGGTTTTTTTTGTTTTGTTTTTTCTTGTTCTTACAAAATTTGAAGGCTTGACATTAAAACTTTGGTATAAAACACGTACATGAAAGTAATATGCTTTAGGAAGATACAGTGAATCCAAACCAAATTAAACAAACATGATCACATGGATGTGATAGCAGGTGTTTTCTACTGTCTTGGTTTCTGCATTCTGCTTGTTTGCGATTTAGAGAATGTTTATTTTGCTGCTCATGTAAAAGGGTCTCTCTTCAGATCCACCTGCTTTCCACAGCTCCTGGCAGGGAGAAGGCGCCGGGCACGACCCTGGCATGCCCTGGGCAGCTCAGGAGCTGCTGGTCTGGCCTCCCACGCCTGCATCCCTGCGCCCACAAGCGCTGACCCAGCGGCCCTGCTGCACCGGTGCCACCAGCCCTGGCGGGCTCAGCAGCGAGCACTGACCCAGCGGCCCTGCTGCACCGGTGCCACTGTGCCACCAGCCCTGGTGGGCTCAGCAGCAAAGCACTGACCCAGCAGCCCTGCTGCACCGGTGCCACTGCGTCACCAGCCCTGGCGGGCTCAGCAGCGAGCACTGACCCAGCAGCCCTGCTGCACCGGTGCCACTGCGTCACCAGCCCTGGCGGGCTCAGCAGCAAAGCACTGACCCAGCAGCCCTGCTGCACCGGTGCCACTGCGTCACCAGCCCTGGCGGGCTCAGCAGCGAGCACTGACCCAGCAGCCCTGCTGCACCGGTGCCACTGTGCCACCAGCCCTGGCGGGCTCACCTGCTGCACCGGTGCCACTGTGCCACCAGCCCTGGCGGGCTCACCTGCTGCACTGGTGCCACTGCGCCACCAGCCCTGGCGGGCTCAGCAGCAAAGCACACGGCAGGTTTGACCGTGTTCCACTCTCCACAGTAAAAAAAGCAATTTTTCATTTCATATTAAAGCAAGCAACAAAGTAAAAGTCCAAATCCAAAAACGTCAATATTAGTACCTCCTCTGTGGTGTGCATCTGCAGACTCTGGCCCACAGGATTAATTAGGAACCATTATAATAAGATAGTCTTCAAATATCTTAGGCGAACCTTTCCCAAGTAAATATTTGTATTATTTTGACTAATTATTTGTAATTTATTTCTAGAAAGCCAATTTTAATATTAAATAATTTCTACTTACTGAATTTATTGATTACAAAATCTACATGGTATTGCTTCGTATTTTCACAGTTCTCATAATTACATCGTAAGAAAATGGCTTTTAAATTTTCTTCTCAAAAATGATGATCAGTTACATTCTAAATACTTTCACAAAATAGTGAGAGGAGCAAACTTATACATATATATAATTTTTACCATATATAAATAATAATACAATTTAAAACTTTCACTTTTAGAAATTCCTTTAGTAAATGCATAGGTTTGTTACAAAAGTTTTCTAATCAAATAACTGTATACTATTTCCTATTATGTTTTATTCCTAGTAAACTCTGTGGTTACATTCATATGATAAAAAAGCAAGCTATATTCAGAAATATGCTTTTTCAATTGAGCTCCCAGTAAGACACTCAAGTTGAGTAGAAATATAGATGATGTAATGCAGTTTCTTTAGCTGAAAATTAATCATTAGTATTAAAAAAAAAAAAAAAGCTTTAAAACATGGATTGTAACAAGATCAACAGCTTCTTTAATCACAGAATGGTTACACATACCCCCAAAAGTTATTGACTTCATTCTCAAAAAATATTAGAATCATGGGGAGGGTGTGTGTGTGTGTGTAATCCATACCATGCACATGATGAGAAAGGAATGATGATGATGATGATGATGATGATGATGATGATGATGATGATGATGATGATGATGATGATGACGATGACGAAAAACTTAATCTCTCGGGAGTCCTTTCTTTTCCCCAAAGGTGGAATTCCCAGTACTTTCTAAAAGTCAAGTTTCCTCTAGGGTATCTCAGGAGTGGTTACCAAAATCTAAAGCTGCCTATATTTGAAACCATATGCCTTTATTTTACATTATTGCAGTCCTAAACTGAACTCCTCATTTTTGCTTCAGGGAAAAGGCTCCAGCATACATTGGACCAAAGAGAAAGCTTACAAGGATACTCCCACCTGCACCTCAGGTCCCTGAATTTCAAGATCGTACCATGCCCATGACTGCAAGGGTATGGATGGCGGTCACTTGTGCATCAACATGACCCCAGACCCATGGCATGAAGGACAGTGTTACTGCCTTTGCAGTGATCACAGACATCACAAACCAGAGCTGTAAGTTAGAGAGTAAAATCCCATTGGGATGTAGATGGTCAGTAAACTTTCCCCAGAAACTTGCCTTCAAATCATCTCGAAAAGAATTTGCACTTCTTTTTGTGACACCAATGAACACCTAGGGTTAGAAAAGTATCTCCAGGTGCTAAACTCCTGTCACAGAACTAGCAAATGTATGGCACATGTCACTCCTGGAAAGTACTGGAATAACTTTTTCAATCCACTGGAATCCATTAAAAACAGGAGCAGGCCTCAGCATGGCTGGGTCCTTGGCTCCCCCAGGAGACTAATAAATTAAAGTCTTTTTAGCTCTGTCTTGGTAGTAACAGACTTGATAAACTCTCCAGTGTTAAGACTTTTTCCATCAGCAGAGCTGTTACTTAATGGCAGTGACAATTCCACTACTGGGAGGGTCACAAACCCCACCGAACGTTAATGTGCTTTCTACCAACAGGTGTATTAATGACTTTGTACTAATGACTGGGCAAATTTAACAATCAAAAAGCAAACTAAATCTTTCAGAGCATCTTTCAGTAGTTGAATAATTCATTCTGTACCACGAGAAGATTTGAGTTCAATGTCCTAGTACCTTACTGTGTGAGCCACTGGGAGCACGGAGACGTGCAGGAAGTGCAGCCCCAGCCCTGTGCACCTGCAAAGTCATTCCAATGGCTTGGAGCCCTCCTAAGCTAGGCAGAGGCAATGGAACTCCTTGTGCACGCACACACAGTGAAGACTTTTGTTCAACGAAAAAAGTACTGCATTTAGTTTTCCTTTCAGTGAAGCTCAACCTCCCTGTAACACAGAACGCAATCAGAGACTTGTCAGGGTTAGGGGGATATTAACACATGTGCATCTCTCTTAGACATCAGCTAAAAATTATACATTCACCATCTTGTACCAGACGAAACCTCATTTGTGTAAACCACAAATCACTTCAGCTGCAGTGTGACCTTCTCTCAGTTATATAATCTTTTAAGCACAACTCCCATAAAACTTCACTTCAAGCAGTATCAACTTGAGTATTTTCTGACTACCTTCTTTGGGATCTGCAGGGTACCATCATGTCTTAAAAGATGCAGTTGTGGATGTGATTAAAATATCACTACATTTTTCAGTGTAGGAAATCATTAATGCATGTATAATCACAGTTTAAATAGCTGCAAACCAGCTTGTACAAAAAAATACAATCATAGCACCATATTTACAAATTTAGTACCATCTCCTCGTTAACTGGAGTCTCAAACTATCTTTTTTTATGGCTAATTAGGTTATACGTTAGTGCTTTCAAAAAATTGCTTGGATTTCTTTTACAAATATACACTTATAAGAAACATTATCAAAACTGCTGTCATCTAAGGCAGCAACTTGTATTACAAAAGTTATTAAAACATTATACACTTATAAAAGTTTCAAATTTACATTTTCCTTTTCATAGGCACTCTATAAACTAAAATGTGGCCTTGTTTTCACAGCTGTTAGTTTATGCATTTAAACTAGCTAAATGTTACCAATGTTGCTCTTTTTTTTATATAAGCAAAAGGAAAAAAGAATCACCCATTAACCAGAAGCATCATTTACAGTTTTTACTTTTGCCTACTTTTTACACGTTTTGCTTAAAAGTGACACTTTTTGATGTTGAGGTTTGGTGTTCATTATCCCGCTGCCTTCTTAGGGCTTAGTTTCTTCTTCCCTAGAATTCGGTGGAGGCTAGCTGACATGAAGTAGGGTTTTGCTGTAGATCCATCATTTCTTTCCAGGTCTTCACCTGAATTTACACAGCCAGACCAGTCAAAAAAGGAAACAGCAGTACAACCACACACAGAGACACAAAAAGAATTGAAAAAAGGAGAGAGCAATAGACCCAACATTAAAAGAAATGCAATCAAACTAATTAAGCTTTATTATTAAGTTGATGAATGACATTATAAAATTTCTATTTTCTTAGACCACAAGAGGTTTTACATGATGCAGAGACACAAACATTTTGTCATTTTTTAATGATAGCAATATACCCCTTTTTTTCTCCAGATCTTTGGTTTGGCAGTATTGGCAGAAACTTTCAAAACTCTCATTCCTTCACTGAACCCTGCTATTTTGGAAATCCCTTGCTAGAAAATGTGTCACAAAGACCGCCATGGAGTTAAGCACTTTCTAAAACTGGACCATTTTTCACTGCCTAAGATAAAGTTTATTTGAGAACCTGTTGCCGTGAATTAATAATATTCTATCTGATCTATTGTTCATTACTTAATGGTAGCATTGGAAGTAGAACAGAATATGAATAAGCAAGGCAGACATTACTTTTTTCCCTATAGAAAAGTAGGAGCTGAGTGTTATTAGTGCTATGTTTGCCTGTGATCATGGTTGCTTAGAACCAAAGCCCATAAAATGAGATAAATAGGATGTAGTTCTCAACTAAATACCAATTTTGAGTTTTCTAACTGATCTTATTCCTATGATTCTTTGGCAACCCGGTTTTTCAGAATCCCTGCTAACCTTAGTTTCTATGGAAGTGAGGTTAAAGTGAGTGTTTAAAGAATCAGTATTACCATGTTTGCCTCACTTCAGTAATGCATAGTGTATACTTATGAAAGATGAAGCCTATGACTATTTCCCTTAGTATTATCAAATAATTTGCAAATTGCAAGAACAACCACTACCATGTAACTAACTTCTACTTGTGTCCTGCCACATGGCAACACACTTGGACCTACCAGAATGGCTTTCATTATAGAAAAATACAGCACACGGAAGGTACTACATGCTAAGGACACCTGCTTCTTATAATCATATCCTAATTCAAGAACAGCAGATTTCTTTTGTAATTTTAGTATTCTCTATCTGGGCAGCCTGAACAGCAGTCCCTTTGATTGTTTGCCACTGGGAGTCCAAGAGACAGTTAGCTTCAAGTGGTATTTCACAGAATCTTTAAAGGTAATTCAGCATAATACTTTGCTCGGGGTTATTAAACTGAAAACAAAGTACCATCTATATACCAAAGAATATATTCGTTACTGTCAAGACGCTTAAGCAAATCAAAACTGTACAGGACTGACTCTTCACAAAGCACCCAGAAGCAAACTTAATGAAATTTAAGGAACATCTGAAAAACAAAACCCAGATATTTCCATAAACCATAAAGCTACCTTACACTTCTTAAAGTAATTAAATTTGAACACTAAAGCATGGAAGACCATATCACAGAGCCAATATGAAAAGAGGCTGCTAATTTTTCATACAGTTTGCTAGTATGCCACCAGACTTCTGTGTCTGGAAGATAAGATGATTTTTTACTCCTCTTTCCATGACTTACAGGTAACACTGAAATGTAGTACTTACAAAAGCAGAGGAAAAGTGTGTCGACACACATTGCATAGACGCTGAAGAACCCGTGTGCAACTAAGTAGGAGCCAATGATGACGGTCTACAAAAAACAAACCACAATAAACCTCCAAATTTCTTTCAGCGCCACTATGGTAGTAATAACACAAGTAGGAAGCCTAGTCTGCTATGCAAATTTAGAAGAATTTAATCTCAGCTCTGTATTTCTTCCAAAGGTTACCAGTGCTGTGGACAGGGATCACAATTTCAAGACACAGCATCCTAACATGTAGTAGCTTCTAGTTTTCCAGCTGGAAATAGCTCCAAACTGAAATTATATCAACCTCTGAGGAGAATATATGCCAAGAATATTCCAAACTCCTTCAAGAATCACTCAGAGATGTCCTGAATTTTAAGGGGGGGCTTACAAAAGGAGAGAGAGATGCATTGCAAGTCCCTTCCATTAGAAGCCACACTGTCATCAGTGTCTTGCTGCCTGGGAAGTCTGAGGAAATGTGAAACCGAATTTTTCTCAAGATTCAGAGCCACTGCAGTGCCACTTCTGTCTGAAGGATCCCAAGGACTGGAGGGCAGCAGCTCAGTTCTCACTAGAGTGGATACTATGCCACTGAGACACTGACCAAAGAAGCTGTTACCAGACCATGCCCTGAGTAGTCTGAGCACCTCAAACTGCCCCAGGCATGCAGGAAATTAAATGGTTGCCTTACCAACAATGGTACCCAGTAGTAATTTAGCATTGGCACTTCCTGTGCAAAGACTGGTATTCTCTGTGTGAAGAAAAAGAATGCAAGAACACCTGCAAGAAGCACAGGCAATTAGTTATTTCCATGCTAGCTCTAATTACCCAGGATCTAAAGAATGGATAAGACAGAAAACAGATCCAAGGCTGGTTTCAATACAAGTTTGTAAACAATACATTCTTCAATACCAATTATCTAACAGAAGAGATATGTAAATTAATCAATTACCATAAAGATATTAATGGGCCCAGAAAGACTGTAATGAGTTGTTTTGTTTCACTATTCTACTGAATTTAACAGCAAAATTAATAAATACTGTAATTCTACAGTGATGACAAAACACTTTATATCAGCTCTTGGTACTAGTTTTACTTTTGATTAAAATATAATTAATTAGTTAACTTTGAAAGTATACAGAATGCAAAATATGGCTATATGTAAAATAGGTTTGTGAAACTGCTGTGACAATTTGGAAAAACCACAACAGAACACTGCCAACCCAAATTTCTGAAAGTGCTTCATTTAAAAGATAGAAAAACACTTTTCTGTCACAAAATACCACGAATAGTCTACTTGATAACTACTCTACTGAATAATCTATTTGACATCTACAGATAACAAAGAAAACCCTATAAGGATGCTACAAATACACTATTTCTTTTACTATAGCCTATAGATATAGGGGCTCAAATTCAGCAAAGCTTCAGGTCCTGCAGACCTGTACCACCACATCTATAGGCAATTGTCTGTTACCAAGTGAATCATATTTGCAATTCTGTTCAGTTCTTATAGAAGGAGAACTGACTGTGGCTGACTTATTGGATGTGAATTTGGTTTGATGCAACTATGATGATGTGGCTGCAGAAGTCCTTGCACCAGCCACACATTCAAAAGCTGTAAAAGCAATTATGGAAAAGACTCTGTCAAGGCAAACCAAGTGCTGGGCAGGGGGGAGAAAGGGAAAAAATTGGTTTTAGATCAATCTAGCAAATCCTAGAAACACAAAAACAGATTTCCAAATAGTTAGACAAATCAGAACCTCCAGCTGCTAACTAAGCATACATGAATATGGCAGGCATGCTTGTGGGTACCAGAAAATAAAGCATACCATTTAGAAAACAAACAAGCAGCTTACCTACACCACCAGCAACAAGGATTTTCCCCAGAAATAGAAGGAAGTCTGTAACTTTGTCCAAAACTGCAACCCTGTTTAGCAAAGGACAAATGAGACAATCATCACAACCAGACATTTGTATTCTTTCTCCTTAAATCTATGGATAATTGCAAAACATGACAAGAAGCTGTCTTCTGCTGGTTTTAGAGGCTGACAACACAGCACCACAGACAGGCAGTGCTGAGATGGGTACTGCTACAGCATCATCTCAGGAGGCAAAAAAGCACTGAGCCTTTGTTGGGCAAGGCCTTAATGTAGCAATGCTGCTACAGGACTGACATGGAGACTATTTATTCCTCAAGTTGGTTTAAAAAAAATCAAACAACCCAAAACTTCAAAATATTTTTATTTCAGCCTTTCTTCTAGGGGCACAGATAAGCCAGGCAAGAATAGAAGTACAGATCAAAACAAAAAGCCATATTTATGTAGATTGCTGGTAGGCCGCCTTTTCACTTAGTCCTATCAGGCCATCTTTCATGAACTCATACCATGCCAAATCTACTATTCTAAGACATCATGGTACAACATGGAAGGCAGGAAGGTTCAGAGCAGGAAGATAATCACAGATGAACAAAGGCAGACAGAAAAGCTGATAATAAATCTGCAGCTCTCATTGAAGCACAGCAGGCAGTTTCTGTTCAATGTTCTGCCAGCCTGTCTTATCATAAACTGTAGATAAATTATGGGATGAAAAATTAACTTTGTATCTTCAACCTCTTGACAGCACAGAAGGACCATATTACCACTATGGATGTGGTAATACACAGAACTGACTACTGCGAAAAATGAATGTTAAGAACTACTAAAGAGACAAATCATCATTAACCAGTCAGAATTCAGATTTAGCAAAATGCACAAGATAAAAACATTTTTATTTGAAACAACAGAATTATATGTCTATCTCTTCACTATTGCTCTTATTAAGAGCAAAACCATAAAGGGCAGAGAAGTGATATTCTGTAAGGAAATGAAGGCAGCTGCTCTCCTATTGCACAGGCATTACCCAGTATGGACATCACTGTCCTGATATTAGTACAGGGTAACACAGTGAAGATATTCCATCTCCCAGCTCCAGTTCTTTTCTCTTCTTACTTAAGTGCCATTTCCACTTTCATCTTTCAGCCCTTGCCTCCATTTCTCTCCTCATCCAGTCCTTCTCTTAATGCTTTTAAACTACCTAACCAGTTTTACTGAGTCTCTTGCTTGGTAATTAGATTGTGTTGTATTGCATCAATATGGCCTGCTCCTAAGTTATTCTCCCATTACGTTTTGATCTTACAGTAGCAAAGGAGGAGCTAGAAGCAAAGAAGGAAAGTACTGATGAGAACAGGGAGTTTGGCAACACACTCAGTAGTGGAAAAAAGGGCCAGGAAATTTCTAAGCATCAGAGGACATCTGGTTATGTTAAAGACAATCTTTTTGAAAGGAAAGTATTCTGTGTTCTTTACTTCCACTCTCCAACACCTCATAAGATTTCTGAATGAATCTGAAGACTTAGGTTTTTTTTCCTTTCCCTTTCTCAGACCAAGTGGACCAAAGCTCAAAAAACAAACATATGACAGATGATGAGCACCCCATTCCCATCTATCTGCAGATCTCCTCTCAGAAGCTCCACTTGTTTCTTGGAGGCATTATTACAATGTACTGGGTACTTAGGAATTTAAAGGACCGATCACAAAACAATGAGAGTCCATCAACTCTGCATAGGTTACTACACTGGCCAGCCAGCTGTTATTCATGGAGCGTAAGAAGTGAGGGCCACATTTGAGGACAGAAGTGGCACTCAGTATTTGGAGAAGATATGGGAAAGAAGTGTGCCCACAGAGTGCAATAGTAGGAACTCCTGACATTTCCAAGAAGGGAAGGAGACAGTCCCTTACCTCACCACGTTCCGCATGAGCAAAAAGAATGCTTCCTTTGCTGAGGTGCAGAAGTTTTTACCATATATGGCAATCTGTAAAATAACAGTGGCTGTTAAGTAATTTAAATAATTAGGCTACGTTCTCATATGCCAGGATCCATCTGCACGTAATGCATAGTTCTCCCTAATTTGTGGCCTTGAAACTCAGATGAACATAAAACACTTTCCTCAGTCACCTGCTACTTCTCAATGTTTCCCATCAGGCTGGGACAGAATATTATCCATCTTTCCCCTTCAAATCACCTGACAATGAGCACGCTACCCCTTGTGATCTCACAGGTACTAGACTAAGTACTTACTTTGCTAAGCACAGCAAAAAAGGTACTTGTCAAGGCGTTCTTCTCCCTTTGCTAGTTACCTAAACTAGATTTATAGTCAGTGGAAAAGAATAGGCACTTGGAGAGCTGAAGTGAGCCCAAGTGAGATGACTACCCCTGTAGTTATCTCCTTGGACCTGATGCTGCTTTCCCTGAAGAAGAAATCTGCATAAAATAAAGCAGCAAAAGCTATTCAGGAACAAAACTACTTCTTCCTGGAATAGTGTTCACCAGGGTAAGATATACCAGAACAGCTCTCAGCTCAGACAGTTTATGAACTGTAAAGAAGATTGTCAAAAACACTTCCTCTTCAAGATGGCAAAAATTTGTAATATCAATTACATCAACACAGGTTGTAATGGACCCACTACAGCCACCTCCTCTGAGACGAGAAGTCTGTGACTGTACCATTCAAACACCAAAATTGCTTACAACTGGAAAACCCACAACATCTTCACATCAATTAACATACACGGATTTCAGCCTAGAATGTTCCAGCCAAAACATCCTAGGCTGAAATCTGTGTATGTTAATTTATGTGAAGATTTCAAACTTCTCTTATCTGGAAGCTAAGAAGGCTTATTTGAGAGAAATATCACTGCTTCTGCTAGTAGAATTTGTGCTTCTAACTTCCAGGTGGAAATACAATCATCACATGCCTTATGAACTCCTTATTCAACTATCACCTCCAAACAGAAATGTCATCAACATGCAATATGAAATAAGCTAATATTCCTGTTGAAATCGGGGTATCAATTATTGAATTACAGGGCAGTTAACCAGTTATTCCATCCCTTCCCACTTATTTTGGGGGGGGAGGGTGATGAACAAAGACAGGGAAAAAAAGAGGTTGAAATTAGAAGGAAAAAATATCGTACTTTTTCATAGTAGAACCACACACATGTACTGAAAACTCCCATAAATCCCATCATCAGCAGATTTAAATATACTGCTGGCTTTTGATGAACTAGTAGTGTCTAGGATATTTTAATGTTCTAGACAGGGGAGACAACATGCAGATATGGGACATACCATGATGTAGGCATTTCTGTTTATAAATTTTAAGAATTTTTCCAAACACCAGAAACAGCACTTGAGGCAGCAGAGTAGGAATCTAGTGAAGGAGTTCTGAGTACCTGAAAAGAGCAGGAGAGAGTACATCATACATAGAACTCATTAATAGTCTTCAGAATGTAGAAAGCTATTCAGAAGACTTTGAATTGTGACATTATATTTTTATTTCTTGGTATGAACTCTCTCTCTCAACCAAATTTAACTCACTAGCTTTCAATTAGATCAGACTCATATCCCATCTGAACTTTGCATTAGGTTCCCAAGAACATAGACTCAGCTTAAGTAAATGAACACAAATTTACTGGCTTCCAAAGAAACTACAATGGATAATGTGGAATTAGTCTCTTTTCCTTGCCAAAAAACAGCTTGGGAAAGTAAGGAAGTAATATAGCAAGGAAGGTCTTAACAACCTAGGGCAGATTAATAAATCTCACCTTTCAGTTTGTGATCCAGGTATTCCAGTATTACTCTAATAAGCTGGACAATTGCAAGAATTAAGGCTCCAAATGCCAGCGAACCTGTATGGTATCTAAAAACAAAATATTTGACTGTTATGTCACACATGTGCCTATGTACATGGATATATGTATGCATATATGCATGTATATACAAATAAAATCAGAAGTGAAGGAAGGTCCTTTAGTGGGAATTACACAAAACGAATGGACCTTTACCCTGATCCACCACAGAGGAACAGGATGAAGCCACTGGCGCTGCTGGTGTTTGTGAGTGTCTGTCTCTCAATCTGTGTACATGTACATGCTGTGTACATGTATTTCGTGTGTGTGTCTACCGGGAGTACCTGCTCAGCATTACAATTGGGTGGATCTAGGGGCAGGGAGCTGCAGCAGCCTTGGTGCTGTAGGGCTACAGGATGCAGTCTTCACCTAAAAACTACATCTTCCCAATTGTGTTGGTTGGATGGACTAGTTTTATTCATAGTAGCTTGTGCTATGCTTCGTTTAGGATTTCTGATCAGAACAATTATGATAACACACCCATGTTTTAGCCAGTGTTGAGCAGTACTTGCACAGCACCAAGAACTGCTCTGCTCCTCACCCTGCCCCACTGATAAGCAGGTTGGGGGTACATGAGGAGCTGGGAGGGAACATGGCCAGGACAGTGGATGCCAAATGACCCCAGGGATACTTCACACCATACTGTGCTGTGCCAGGCAGTAACAGCTGGTGGAAGGAGGGGTAAGAGGGGAGCATTTCAAGTTACAGAGTTTGTTGTTCCAAAACACTGCTACACATGAAGAAGCCCTGATGTACTGGGGACGTGCCTGCCAGTGGGAAATGGGGAATTAATTCCTTGCTTTGCTTTGCTTGTGCATGTAGCTTTCTTTTACCTATTAAACTGTCTTAATCTCAACCCACGTGCTTTCTCATTTTCACCCTTCAGATTCTCTCCCCCATCTCACTGTGGGGGAACAAGCAGGCAGCTGTGGGGGGCTTGACTGCCACTGAGATTAAACCATAATGCTGACTAATCATTTTCTTATGATATTCTAAGATTGGCTTCCCTAGATGGAAAAAGAGCATTTGTCCGATACATGACAAGGCTCGCTTCCAGCTCCACAGTCTTACCGTATTGCTCGTCCAAATGAAGAGAAGAGTGGCCACAGTGGAATATCAGCTGGTTTTCTATAAGCCCAGTAATAAGAGGCAAAGGCACCAGCAAGGGTACACTGACCCAGTGCAATTGCAAAGTTCACCAGCCAGAGAAAGACAAAGGCATTGGCTAACTGGAAGATGAAGATGTACTTATGGTACAGGCTTTCTCCTCCATAAAAAGCAAAAGTACACTGAGCACCTGGGCACAATTTAGTCACATTGGTTGTGTTAAAAGTCTAAACAGAAAGAAAAATAAACAATCATAAGTAATGAATTCTATATACATAGTGTCTGAAGTTTAGCAGGTTAATACAAATAACGTAACTCTGCTTGATGTTCCATTATGTCATTCAAAACTGCAACACTACGTAACCTGTTTACATATTTAAGGATTCATATCAAGGATTTATGCTAGTTTTTAAAGAAGCCTTAAATTCAAACCCAGAGCCAAGTAAAAAAAATGACTTTGAAGGCAAATTTATTTTGAAAAATTTAATTTGAAGGCAAAATTAAAAAAAAAAAAACAAGACAAATATTTTTGGAGCTTCATAAAGGTAATTACTGTGCCAGAAGAAACTAAGCTTCTGCTTCAAATCATGGCTAGTCCCTGAGCAACTCTGAGGTGCAGCTTTCAACATTTACCACTGCCTTCGGAAGACCTCACAAATTCAAGAGCATCTTTCCTATAAAATTTTATTTTTGTCTCTTCCTTTCTCACTCTGTAAATTAGAATGCTAACATTTACAAGACAGTTTAGGAGAAAAACCAGTTTATGTCTGTAAAATAAAGAAGTGTTACCTGAACATCAGGCAATATTTTCAGATTTAACATGGGGACTCATTAATTAAAACATGCACATTTTTTACTAGAAGTGCATTCAATAGTGATTAAGAAATGCAGTCAGTATAGCTTTCCCTATAGGTAAGTATTTGTTACACTTACCTCTGGGTCACAAGTCAGGTTTGCATACTTGCACAGTGTTTGATTAGCCATTACTTTATACACAGGTTCTCCTGATGTGGCCAGAAAACTGAATGAAATATTTTAAGGAGGAATCACAGAACTGTGGTTTCTGAGCAACTTAGGATTCTGCAGTGGGTAACCACTAGCTCCAAAGAACTTGCATATATAACAGAAAAACTGCTCTTGCTCTGCAGAGATAGAGCTGAAGGGTTGACAGACAAGACCAAGCACTCTCATTACTTAAAGGACTACTGCAAACTCATCCCTGGAGCTGTAATAACCCCTGACCAGAATGGGCAGGGCACATAACATTGAAAACCATCCCCATCTCTCCTCCATATCTATCTTTGACAAAGCAGATTATACAGTAGTTCTTGTATTTTGGCAGAAGTAGATACAGAGCATAAGGATGAATTAACACTGCCCTGATCAGCAACAACTGACACT
The DNA here is from genome assembly GCF_027579445.1 of Ammospiza nelsoni. NCBI lineage: Eukaryota > Metazoa > Chordata > Aves > Passeriformes > Passerellidae > Ammospiza > Ammospiza nelsoni. The sequence continues at coordinate 36,339,490 of NC_080641.1, forward strand.
CTTTGAATATGAAATAACAGCTGCTTTTTAATCAGCAGTTTTCCCCTTTTTTAATACTTACCAAACCCTTGTTGTTGAGGAACAAACAGTGATTGCTGTTAGGCAATTCAGAGGAGATAGTTCACTGTATATTCACTCTCTCCTTTCTCATATTTTTCTGAACAAAACACATACATAACCCGTTCCACCTCCAGTTAACTAAGAAACCATTAACATCAGGCCTATGGAGCACACAGCACATTAAAGACCATATTCACTCTTCACTGAGGGCCCATTTCACCCCCAAGAGTCAATCTTATGCAGTACACAAGGCTTTGTACAACCCCCCTGCCTTGGCCTGACTTTTAGTCCAGTTTTTTTTTTAATCTAATAAAATCACTGTCTGGTTTGTGCATCACATGTAGATGTGCAGTGCAGAAGACTGCATCAGAAGAGTAAGTGCTAAGTGACCAAATAGTCCTCTTAATATTGGTTTAATTAACGTGAAATAGCAGAAAATTATCTAGTTTTGCAGACCAGAAAACTTGCTCCAGATAGGTACACAGACAGAAGGATACACAGCTGTCACAGCCCAGTAGGAAATACAAATTGCAATGAGTAAGAAGGTGACAATTGGGTAGAACAGTGTAGACATTATATAGCCAATTGCCCTATAAAAGAAACAAAATATATCAATAAGCTGTAACAATTCCAGAAACTAGCTTTTTATCAGTCATCTTCTAGCAATTTTAGTTTCAGAACCTTGTTGACACTCATAGCATAAGCTAGTACTGGGATCTCAGAATACTGCAGGAATTTTTTTTCTTATGTATTCAAGCCTCGACTTTGTCATTTCTACCACTCCACTTTTATCAATGGTACTAGAGTGAACTTTTTCCATTTGCCATGTTCCAGCTTATCTTCTACTTTCTCCTTCTTCATGATTTCTTCAGAGACCTATCTCTTTCCAAGGCCATTAACTGATTTCCATGACATCTTCTTGCCAGCTGCTGCAGACCCTTTATGTCCTAATTCCCACTCTGCTCATCCTGTGTTCTTCCTTCACTCCTACAGAACTGAAACGACCTTATTCTATTTTGTATTTGACAACTCTGTTCCCAGCAACTTTCCTGCCTTAAGTGCTAGCTAGGTAGGGGCAGAGACAGTCAACTTGTCTTTGCAATGCCTGGACAGACTGCACCTTCCTGCACTTGTGTGACTTTCCTTGCACATGCTGTACATAAGTGGTGCTCACCTATGACTAATGGAAGGCAAAATTAATAATTGCCTTTTTCTGTTGACAGCTTAGACAGCTTCTTTTAATATCAAGGAATATGTAGCCTGATATTCTACTGCTAATTCCTGTGGCTAGAATGTGACTAGTGGCAGGAACTTGACCATGCTAGTTCCCACTCTGCCAGGGACTCATTCTCTGGAAGTGGGAGTTGACACCAGCCCTCTTGGTAAACCTGCTGCTATCCCAGAAGTGAACATCTCCAACTGGGTATCTCACTGGATGAAAATTCAGAAAGCATGTGCTTTGTTTACTTAAACTTACAGGCTGTCTGTCTTTATCACAAGCCTTTATGTCTAGTACTATTTTTTACAGTATTTCTTCTATAACTTAGGGCACCTCTGATGTCATTTGTTTTATAGGATGCAGTTTCCAGACAGCAAAAGGAGAAAAATTTACTCAGTTTCTAAAGGTAAAGTAGTAAATGCTGGGGGGAATTCAAGGAAACTGTCATGTCCAATCCAGAGGTTTTGAGCCAAACATCAGTTGCTGTCTGAGCACAGAGACAAAAAAGTCTATTACAAGTCACACAGGAGGACACAGACTTATGCTGTTTGAGAAATAATCACAACAAATTGGCTGTGTTCAGCAGTTATTGGCAAGCCTCTTAGTATTACAATAGGACATGAAATAAAACAACACGCACGCTGGAACCTCCAAGGTAAAAAAAAGGGAAGTTTATTTCTCGACCTTGATATATATAGAATTGGAAAAGTGATCCTGGATTGGAGGATGAAATTGCCACCTCTTCAATGACACTGGTCAAATCAACAGTCCATGAAATTTCTCCTCCTCCAGAAAGGAAGGCAAAAACAATCATTATTTACATAAAGTGCATGAGAACTCCATTACAAAAATGTAAACATCAAAAGGCTTAGAAGAACTTAGAAAAACAGGGCGACTTAGTTACCATTTAGTTACCATTAAGACCATGCCCTATTATTCCAAAACACTGATTAACAACTCTTGTTTCTAATTATGGATTTCAAGTCAATTACTGGCATTATAACTAATATTTTTGAAAATGTAGCTAAAAGGTATTGAAAAACATAATTTGATTTCCAATCATTAGCACCTTATTTTTTATCTTCCTAAATATATGACCTGGTCTGTTAGGTTTACAGTAATTACATACAGTGTTTCATCTCATCCATTATGCATGAAAGCAAGAAGTTCACCTTCAAGTAACCTTTCCATGCTGCTGGAAAACTACAGAATGTTATTACTAATCAGCAAGAAGTTTATGAACTTTCTAAAATCCTTCCACCTGTCAAGACTGTGAACAAAGGTTTTGAAGAACGTTAAAAGTGTTCCTGGATTTTAATGAATGAGTAATTAATTAAAGAGTATAATTTAGTGCTGCCTAAATTAATTGCTATGTTCTAATTGCACAGTAGCATAAGACAGGAAACAGATACCTGGCTAAATGCAGAACTTCAGTATTTCTTAATTCCATGACAAAAATCCCAAATTGTGATTCCTGGGAACCACAGAGGCAATAAAGATGGCAGAAAACCACAAGCAAGTGCTCATAGATAAACTTAGAGCTAACGCTATGTGCTCTGAGAACACAGGCTTGCTTTATGGACCTATGAGACCATAGCCTATTTGCAGTGAAATCCGAGTGACATTTTAAGTCATTGAATTTTAAGTCCATTTATCCTTTGTAATACTCTCAATTAAAAAAATCCAAACTCCAAACCAAACCAAAAACAAACAAAAAAACCAAACCAAACAAAGGAAAAAAACCCAACAAAAATCCCAAACAAAACAAAAAAAACCCACTAAATGTTCTGTGTAAAACTGCTTAGAATAGGAACCACTGTGAACAAAGCCTATGCAGATTTCAGGAAACACACAACAAAGAGGTCCCTTTAGCCCAGAACTCCCATATCCTGGTTTGCCTTCTTCTTTACTCAGAGCTAAGAAGACGTATCTTAGACCACATCCTCTTACAATGTCTGGTCACAGAAGTTTCTTTTTCTCTCTGCAGATTTATGCCTGTCCACACAGAAGTTTGACTGGACCCAGTAGAATCTCCTGGTCTTTTCTTAAATAGAAGCCAAAGCCAAAACAACACTAATCCTCTACCACTAGTATAAGACTCAAGGAACAATCCAATGACAGAGAAAAGTTGGCACCTACAGGTCCCAGCCTCCTATAAACAGTATACCACACTTAGATTTTCTGCTGAGACACCTTCTTTGCACTAAGCATATGTGGTAACATTAAGAATGTATGAATTCTTAAGGCAAGAAGCAGAAAGGTAAGAAATACCTTACTTTAAAAGAGAAAGCTCTATTAAGCACGACCTCATTAAAAGGTAACTGATATTCCTTGAACGCCTCCTGTGAATTCCTTGTTGAACCTGCTTCACGCAACAAATGCAGTGTGGTATTTTAAACCCCAATTTTCTGCCCTTGGTAATGCAAGATAGAGTTCTAGAAGAGTGTACTCTAGAGATCATTCAACAAAATTCAGCATATATTAAAATCAGACAAACATACCTACTACCTTCCTTCAACAGTGCAATAGCAATCCGAATCCGATTTCTTAGGAAGATCAGCATCAGTATGATTATGACTTCAACACCACAAAGTATGATCACTGTAAACAAGCAAATAAAGAAATTAGACTTATCAAGAACAAAACCAATATGCTGCTTCTGTAATTTTTTCCTTGTAATTTGAACTATTGTTCATGAATAAAATTCTGTGCCTGAGCATTTCTTTCTACAACTGCACCTGCCAAACTTCAATCCCATTTCATAGGTTTTGAAGTCCCATTGAAAAAAAATTCTATTTGCAGTGAGTTAGTCAGAGTGTATATGACCCTGATATTTATGTTTTTAACAGAAAAATGGAACATCTAATTCTCAGAAAAATATTAACTTCAATGTGACTGCAGTATCTAGCCTTAGATACAATTCATCCTTTACAAAATATACTTCCCATAAACAAGAAATTTGCTCATAATACAAGCATTTATTCATGCTGTACTGTTGTTCATTTATAGTATTTAGATAATAAAAAAGAGGAGATGAAGAGTCAAGTTTTTCATGGAGAGTGCATTTTTCTGATCTACATTGTTCTAAAATGTAGATGTACTAAAATCAAAAGGTTTGTTTGAGTATTACCCTGGTATGAGCTCCTTTCACCTCATTTAAGTTAAAAAAAAAAAGAGACTAGGATAGGACCATCCTGGTCCAATTACTTTCACCTTCCAGTTGCGTTGCTGGAATCATGCTCTGATATTAGAGAGCTGAGAGCTCTTAATTATAAGCAGCATTTGAATTGTAACTCTGATTTCAGTAGAGTCTGCTTCTGTCCGCTTTCTATTCGTGTTGGTTCAAAACCTGCTTCTGCAGTAGAAATAAGAAAAATCTGGGAACTTCACCTGGAGAAGACTGAGTCTTTAATGCCTGAAGTACACATCCTCCAACTCTGAGACATATCCATTTACTTTTGGTGCTTCAGATCATTAGACAACACCTAAACCAGCCCAGTAGGGGCAGATTATTGTATGCAGCAGGACCTGTGTCCTCCAGCTGAGACCAAGAAGTTCTGTGGAGGGTGAGGAAGACAAAAGGGACAGTATACCCTTAAGTATCTAAAAACTTATATGAAGGTTTGCAAAGGAAGATGAGATTTGGCTTTAGGTCCCACAGCTTAGATAGAGTCTCAGAATATCAGACCCAATAGTCACAGATGATGTTGAATTGCAATCTCAAGTATTACCCCTGGCAACAGAACGGCAGGTGCCATTCCCCCATGAAGGAATATAAAAACAGGTTTCTTTGAAGTTGGTCTCATTCCAATTTGTCTCTGTTAGATTAATGTACTTGTCCAAAACACTGTGAAAAAGGCAAGCATTGTCAGTACATGATGAGTTCTAGACTAGGACTCTGACTACGTTTTCTTCAAGGATATGTAACTATTTACTTTGCTAAGTGATTTTGGAAAAGCAATTTAATTCCTGTGTACCGTAATTTACTCTTGTGAAAGTGACACTAAACTCTAGGTAAACTATACACTGGCTGCTAAGAATCAGGCAGGGGAAGAGCCTGAAGAGTTACAGGGGAAAAAATGCATAATAAAGTCCTAATATTCTCTACGGAGAGCACACTAAAAAGCTCTGCCTCAACAATATATATAGAAGATGTCTCATAAGTTCAATGATCCAACACAGAAGTAAATGAAGACATAAATAAGAGATAGGAGATTTAAGCAGTAAGCTACTGCTCTATTAATTTAGCTACCAATAGGGAGAGGCAGTGTTTTTGGTTATGATCCATTCATCATCAGTTACAAGTCTGTGTGTCTTCGAACAGAGCAGTAACAGGAGTGCAAGTAATATTCGACAGTTATTCTTTCCCTCTTCTGCTCTTCCTTTCTTGTGGGGGGGAGCGTGTATGCTGCAGGTTGTCTTGTTCCAGTAGGATTTTGTTTAAAATGGTTTATTTCACAGTCTTAGATCAGACAACAAGAAAATTCAGAGACCTCACTGTGGTCCTCAACATCCTCACAAGGACAACTAGAAGGGCAGGTACCGACCTCTTCATTCTCATGACCAGTGACATGACTCCAGGGAACAGCTGGAGCTGGGTCGGGGGATTTGGGTGGGACATCAGAAAAAGGTTCTTCCCCAAGAGTGAGGCACTGAACAGACTGCCCAGGGAATGGTCATGGCCCCAAGGCTGCCAGAGCCCAAGGAACATTTGGACAATACTCTCAAGCACAGGGTGGGATTGTTGGAGTGTCCTGTGCAGGGCCAGGAGCTGGACTAGATCATGCTGATGGGCCCCTTCCAACTTGGCACATTTTATGATTCTAAGACACAAAACAAGTGTAGTTATTAATGTGACTTATTAATCTCATTCTGGGGCTCTCAAGGAGGGAGAAAAAATAATCTGAGAGAGAAAAGTACACTTCCTTGCACAACTTCATCATGATGAACTTAATTACTGCCTTCTGCTTTCCCCATGTTGAAGACTGAACACACAGGAAATAGAATGCTCCTAACAAAAGATTTTTTCATTCTTATCACTAGTGTGATTGCATTATCTCCCCTTACAAATATACGAGTCTCTTTTGAAAAAGCATATTTTTACACAATACAGAGAAAGGGAATTCTGCTTTCTCCTCTGAGCAACATGTGTAGAGGAGATTTAACAAGGCAGAAAGTGAATTAAGACACTGACTGATTTTCCTGAATATCCATTAGCAGATACCAAATGTAAAAGGGCACTTACTAAATGCTAACCATGTTTGCCTCAGTTGCAGGTACACTTTGAAGTCTGTCTGGAATCCAATATCATAAACAGTGAGGTCAGATCCAGGTATTCCTTTAAGATGATCATACTCCCAGTAACAATGCCAGATGCCTTTTAAAAAACAATCAATAAAATAGGAGTGTGTATGAAGAGCGCAAAGATGCAAATTAAAAAAAAAAAATCTTACAAGCCAAATGTTTTGCTTTTGTATAAGCCTGTCAGGTCAGCAAACCCCAAAAATGCATCACTGTGAGACTAGCAAATTATGATATCATATATATGGGAAAGAAATATCAGTACAAGTGATTACAGACTAAGCATACTGTGCATAGGTAATGCAGGTTACTACATCTGCTGCTAAGTATCAGCACAGCTGGATTCTTACTGCGTTGTGCTGCCATTTATGTCCTTCTCACTTAATTGTGTCTAAAACTAGGCATTAATTTACCCAATTGTACCATTTAATTGAATTAACTACTGATTTTCCAGACTTAAGCAGTAAGAAAAAATAGTCTCAGAGGCTAGAAAATTACACCTACCATAACCTATAATTCCAATCACACCAAAGATGAAAATCCAGAAGAGAACCCCAGCTGTGAACCTCAATAACACAAGGAACAGCAGACTCAACATCATTGCAATGAACAGTCCACTAGAAAGTGAATAAACAGAAACACAGAGAAAATGAGTGTAAGAATCTATTCACATTCTTGCATTCCTGTTACTTCAAATGAGGGTCACTTCATCTCACATAATAGCATGATTTGTAAAAAAGTATTAAAAAATCTTCGTTATGAAATACATTCTCTTGGCTGTTATCTGCCATTACAAACAGCTTATATATGATGATCTCATATATGTGTACTAGGTTGTCAGGCTGGTTGAATGGGATTAATAGAATGCCTTTTTTGTCACTTACACCAGCTGAAAAACTCACTGCTTTTTTCAGGCCACAGTCTAACCTATAGTACAGAAAGTTAAATGGGAGGGATACCTATGTGTGGGGAAGTTGCTGGTTTATGTCCTCCACAGAAAATCCCTGCTTGCAAAGAAACAATGTTAGTAAACAACATTCTAGAAGCTTCCTAGGGAAAAAAAAGAAGAATTACATTTAGGAGAAAAACCATCAGGAGGTTAGAAGGACATAATTTCTACTCATCACCGCTTCTACTAATCAGAAGACGAAACGATCAGGGCACTATGATGCATAGAAAGAAACTGTTAAGAGCCTTTCTATGAAGTCCCTAAAGGCATTTACAGTGCCTTTTCTTCATCAAGACAATAATTAATGTAATGTAATATAATGTAATGTAATATTTGTTTTCATTTCACTCCTAGAAAGCAAGTCAGAAAGGAAAAAAATTATTGCAAAAGGCTTTTTCACTCCACATGGCTTTCTAAACAATTATGAAGAAAGCAATATGAATATTAATCCCATTGAACAAATATCCAGCTCAGATGCTTTAAAGAACATTTCATGTCTCATTATTTTTAGTAGGTGTTACATGCGAATTTTGTATTAGTACAGACCCAAAAAAATTTAAACCCTCTTCTCGCCTGTGTTCAGTAACTTTTCCTCTGAATGTTCCCAGCTTATTTAGCCAACAACCAAAGCTAAAAAATGGGGCAGCCTGATCATAAAAAAAATCACATCAGCTTATTTAGTTAAACCTTTCTAACCCTGCCTTAAGTCCTACGTCTTTAATGGCTTCCTAGCCTGATGTATTTTCCCTTTCTGAATGATTTACTGAAATTCAGAATATATTCCTCAAGAAAAGTTGTCGTTTTGGGGCTCCATCTTGAAAGCAGTAAATTACTTTTATCTAAAGTTATCTTTAGCTATACATGAGTCCTAGTAACACCAAAACTGAGTACGTAGTAGCAACTGCCTTCAACAGACTAGTTCCCTTAAACTGAGGCTTGAAGCAGTAGTTCTTTTGAGGCATGCTAAAAACACTACAGCAATTCCATATTTAAATTCTAATCCAGCCTCCCTTCAGTGTCAAGCCTTTGCTGTTAAAAACTTTACCCAACCTCTGGCACTTAAATATATTTGTCCAGAAATCATTTGATCTATGCTATCATTGGGTGAAAAGTGTGATGAAAATTATATCCAACTACTTTGAAGTGGTAACACTTCCTTACAAAAAAATACCATATTTGAAATGTGGAAACTTGCTTCAATATTTAGAATTTCTGTTCAAAACAATGGTCAGTTCTCTGTCCAGTGTGTCCAGTGGTATGTCCTTTGAAAGACTCTGTACCACAAGCCTGATTTCAGTAAGAGAGAGAGACCCAAGCTTGCTGAATATCCATGAGTTTCCTGCTACTAAATATTGTGAGCTGAGTATCAGACTATGAGAAAGCTGTCTTTCCAGCAGTGTCTGAACACCTTTAAAAGCTGACAACATGTGTTTCTGAACCGACTAAATCTCCACATTATTATCTAAAGTATGTATTAAATGCTGTGGGTTTGCATTCAGGATTGACTAATGTATGCTTAACATGAGCATGTTAAAGGTTCTCACCTGGCAACAAATTCAGTTCCTGTTTAAATAGATCAACACACTGGTCCATCATAATCAATATTAATGGGCTAGGAGCTCACAAATACTTACATATTTGCTTCAACAAAGAAGCTACTTCTCTTGTTTTGGTGCTGCATTTTAATTAATTGGTGATTAATATTAATTGCAAGATACAGTTAATACTGTTCAGTAATTGTTCTTGATGTTGCTTTGCCTGCTGCATTGGATTTATGGATTCATATTGAACTTAGGGATTATAATGGGTTTAACTGAATATTGCTTGCACAAATTCAGAAACTATCTGTTTTATATATGTACTAGTGATACTTGGCAAGTGCAACTGGCTTGAAAGTTACTTAATTAAGATTTTTCAGTTTTGGAATTGCTACACACATGGGTGCTGCAACAGAACCCTGTTCCTCCTGATTTTCTGACTGGCAGGACATTAAAAAGTTATTCCAGATCAACTGACACTCTATGTATGTCTGCTGTACTATCCTTACCATCCACAGAACTGTAACTATCTTATTATCATGTGTGATGAAAGGAAGTTACAGTTTATCGAGTTTTAAAGTAGAATATGTACCAAATACATACACAATCTATTTTTTTAATTCCTGCACATTGCAAAATGAGTTTCGAAACACTAAAAATACCAAAAAAACCCTTACATTAAAATCCAATACCAAGAAATGGCATAGTCTTCAAAAATTTTCATTCCAACTGATCTTGCATCCAGGACATTATTGATGCCACTGAGAAAAGAAAAATCAAACAAAAGTTTGCTTCAGGTAGAAAAGGAGAATTTTATTTAAACAACAAATATGATCAGTGAAAGAATCTGAAATATCTTTGGTAGTGATAAGAGTATACTAAAATTTTTTTACAACTATACTCCAGTTCTGTCACCAAATCAACATCAATCACAGTTACAGTAAAGAAAAATCTATATAAGAATGTCTCTACAAGTCCTGAAAAAAATTAATTAAAAAGGCTTTATTGTCAGAATTGCTTATTATGTCACAAGGCAAGTGTATACTATCAATATCTGCAATGTAGCAAGGGACAAACAGTAGTGACTCTAGAACTGCTAAAAGCATAGAACCAGAAAACAGGTCAGTGAAGCAACTTGATGGAACTGTTTTTCTATTCTGCAGAATGCTCACCCACATAATAGTTTTCCGAAGAATAGCCCAATACATTATTTTTTACCAGAAGCAGGAGCACTCGGATGAGGTGAGACGCCCAGAGTACTAGGCCAGCCCATGGTAGTGGAAAGGTCATTACAGAGCGGCATAGCCAAGGCCATTCCTGGCTGGCCTGAGTCCTGCAGCATGAGGATTGCATTTGAACCTCAGGTAAATTTCCTTGCAAAACTTATTTTTGCTAGAAAAAACAATAATTATTTCAAAAAATGACTGAGGCCGTCAGACTTAGGCTTTTTGCACTTTTTGCTCCTTTCTGCACACCACAGTACTGGATTTCCTTAACGGAACTTTGGAAGTGCTCAGGCACAGAGAAACCATTTGCTACCGAGTCTAGCTTGGGTACCCTCAGTCATTTGCTACAAGAGATTCTGATTCTTTAAAATTATTAAATTATTGTGCAGAATCCAACAAACACCGAAGAAGGGTAAAACCTACTTTGCAGCTTCCCTGAGATCAGTTACATTTCTTGTTTTCCCTCTTCCATCTTTGAATGTAGTCTGATTTGCCACGGTCAACACACCATTCTTCGTGGAGAAGTCTGGGAAGCATCTCTTCAGAACTATTCAAAATATCAAAACAAAGCCTGCATATTACATCTCATGTCAAGCTCTGCTTTTATCATGTGTGTTTTGCAACATATTTAAATAATTTCAGATTCACAGTCAATTGTTTTTCAACTGATTATATAGCAATATGTTGACTTTGACAAATCTTGGAAGAGCCATTGCATTCAAGATTATGATTTTTATGCTCGGAGGCTTTTTGTCTGAGCTCAGGCAGGGTTGGATCATAGATTTCAACTGGAGATTATAGGTCCTACCAAATAACAACAGTACTATACATAGGAGTTTAAGAATTTGTAATAAATGTGGAACTTACTCTCTGTCAGCATCTGGGCAGCTTATAAAAACTGCAGCTTCTCAAATATGCCATTTTATGGTAATAATGAGACCAGCCCCCAAGGACAGATTCAACTTGACTGAGCATGAATCATATTAGCCCCAAACCAATATATAACAGCAAGTGTTGCTTTCCTTATATGCCAGATGAGCTCCAGTACCAGGCACTATCACTAGATATTCTTGGAGATGAAGCAATGGAAAAAAGACAGAAAGAGCTGGTTAGAGGGAAGAGGAGATTATAAAAAAGCGAGAAAAGGAGGTGTTTGCATACTCATTTACTCTGCCCTGTTCTTTGCTGCAAAACATCCTTGGTTTCATTCCAAAGAGAAGAGCAGGTGAGTCCTCCTTCAGAGGCGTACTTCACATAACTATTCAGTGCTTTCCTTACCAGATTGCAACAAATACTGATGCCAGGGCTCAATCTTCAGTCTGATCTATCTCCCCCAGCAAATATTCTGAATAAATTATTAAGCAACATATCTTAACATATCTTTTTCTCTAAACTGTAATCTTTGCTCATTGATGTAGTGTAAAGGAATATAAGAGCTTCTTCGCAAGTTATTTTATGTCTTTTGGGTCAGTACTTCAGTTTTCATACAATTCAGACTATGTTTAAAAAATTTAATCCGTATCTTCTCCTTTTAATGACATGTTCCTGGTTTACATGATCCCTACTTTAAAGTATGGCAAAAATAAACAGCGATTTTTTCTGTAAGATTCTGGGTCAATACTACACTTGTGCAGCTGAGATGAGCTCTGAGATCAGTGGTTATCTACTCAGAAACACCTGCTGACCACAGTGACATTTTTTGCTCTGGAATTCCTCCATATGTCCTGCATAGCCAGCACTGCACTGAAAGGAGAGCTGCATTGTAACTGGGCTGAAGTATTGTTTGAACTTCAACACATGGCCAGGCCATATGATCCTTCCAACATTTGTAGCATTTTCTTTATGCCAATGGCATAGCTTGCTCTTGTTTTGGAAAGCACAATTTCAGTTGAAGAGCTTTTGCTATCAGTGATGATTCAAGAGCAAGAAAGAGCTCAGCTTGACCTGATCACACGCTGAATATTCCCAGACAACTGTTAGAAAAAATATTAATAAATATTTGTATTTTCAAATTGAATTGATTTATGCTTTAAAACTGAATGAATGTGAATGTCAGATAAACAGCTCCTAGTGATGTTGCCACAAAACACATTTCAGACTGGAGTTGTGCTTGAATATGAATGCTTACAATCTGCTAAGATGTGTATAAGAAGTAGAATCACTCACAAGGCCTGCTTGGAATGATCATCGAAGGACAATCTTCATCACGTAGGACTTGAGCAATAGACTAAAAAGGGGAAAAATAGGAATGCTGAATAACAGTGTAATAGTATGTTTGTTTTTCACCCAGTCTGAAGAATGCCCCAAACTGGGCTTTGTAGCCTCCTCCCCAAATTTCACTGGTGGAGCTGCAAGATACATTTATATCTAAGTGAGAATCCAAACTGTCATTGTGATTTGGGAAAAGACTGTTCTTTTCTTTTCTAGTGACATAAAAGACTTATGGATCAGCATCTAAGCCAGAACTGACTGGACAACTGTTCCTTGCCTACCCTTTATCTTTTCTCTTAAAGAAAAGTAAGATTTTAATCCAATTAATGTAGCTGAATTGCAAGACATTTTAAAGATGGGAAAAGTAACACAGTACATTTGAGTACAAAATCAGTTATATGAAGGATAGATTAATTTTCTTAGCTAACTTTCCAAGTAGCTATAGATGACTTAAGAGCCTTAAGAATTGGTTTGAGACACTCTACTGCTGTGGGGTACTTAAGTACTAAAGGATACTGCTTGCCACAGTACTGCAACTGAATGAGTAGCTGCAGGTAGTCTTTTAAGCTAACAGCAATCATTTGAAGAGTGGAGGTTTAGTGTGCATTCAAGACCTTCAGCCTAGATTAAACAACTGTCAAATCACATAAATGGGACATCTCCTTACATGCTGAAATCAGAATAATTCAAATCTTTGATGCAGCTCAGTAAAATCATGCATATTAAATACTGCTTGAAGAAAAAATGTACTTTATCATCTACAGATACATACACACCTTGCGAGGATTGTTAAAGCCAGGTTTGCAGAACTGTCTGAAGTAATTCCACTGATCTGGTCTATATCTGTAGGAAGCCTGAACATCAATGTAGGTTGCAAACCTGTCTGGGCACTTTGAGACACAAAGCTGCAAGACAAGAAAAATATAAGTAAAGACACACTCTGGGTAGAGAAGGGTAAGGAAAGTCAGTGTAATGAAAAAGCAAGAAAAATGCCACTGCCTTCATTAATGTTTACTGCTGGATTTAGGAAAGATATGTTCTCCTTTTGATTCCCTAAATGAATACTTCTAGAATTCTTTGATAGAAAATACTTTCAAAGTGTGTTCTCCTCATATCTGGCATATCAAGTCCCTCTCTGTATCTTCTTAGGTTCTACACATTCTGATAGGCAAGAAGAGCTTTCAGTCTGTTGAAAGGAGTATTATTTTTCTGGGCAGCAAGAAAAAACCTCTGAAGTCCTCCTCTATATCTATCATCAGCAGTATATAAGAGCAAGGGGGTGTGACAGCTACTTCTACAGGATACATACAATTTTTCCTACTACATGTATAAGGGGAACTTTATTTAAAGAAAGTCTCACTAAAATCCAAAGTCTCGGGTACTGTTATTCCATCCTTCTACACAACCTCTTCAGTCAATTACATCTATAAATTTATTGTCAAGTTAGGTGTAAATCACTCAAAAGTGACTTTTAACTGTAGATTAAGAAAAGACTTACAAAGCCAGGGTATGCCTATGACAAGTAGTCATGCTCACATGACTCATGGTATAGCCATTATAAGCCAGATTTATGTGAGAAATCAGGTGAGGACTGGGGTTTATTGAATGCATCCACTGAGAAGTTGTGATTTAGATTTAGGATATGGAGAAGTGGCTGCCCTGATGAACAGACTCTGAAGGTTCTGCTGATCCCTGGAATCTCACTAAGGACAGACATTCTGACTCCTCAGCGTTAAGAATGTGAGTTGGTCTGAATTCAATCTTTACAGCAAGCTTGAGCCTTTTCTAGAAGGCAGTTTGTTTCCAAAGCTGTGCTATCCAAACACCCTTTGCAAAGCTCTGCTGTCCAAGTACCAGAGAGACATCATGCACCAAAACTGTCTTTCATGTCAAGGGCATTCTGTCCTAAGTAATTCACCAAAAAGAATTTTGGGAAGAGGTCTTGTACTAATCCTTAAAAAACAGCAGATACTGCAAGAGGGTCTCTCTATAGGAGTATTTTAGTCCTATGGACTACCCACAGGCCAAGGAACAAAGAAAGAAGAGTTTTGTCCTTGTTGGGACAACAGGTGACTAACAAGTACACACTTTACTATAAACTGTTTGCTATCTATGAAACAGGCAGTGAAATGTGCTGTCTATGGATCCAATGGACTGTATTAACTGTTTTCAAATCCAGCCTTACTCAAGAACTGAAGCTCCTCTCATGTTAGTTCTTGGGGGTTCTTCCTCCTGATATTTATATGTATAGGTCAGGAATGAAGGACCCTGTTTGCAGTTCAAAAGAGGAATCATCAAAAAAAATTTCTTCAGCATTTTTCGAAACGACCAGTCATTTAACCATCTGCAGTAACAAACAGCATTCAAAAACAGCATTCTTAGTTCTGGAGATGTTGCATATTTGAAAATGAACAAAGTAACTACTCTGGTCCCAAAACCTCTCCTTTAACAAGTATTTCACCCAATTTGATTCATGGCCATTGCCAACCTGACCACAGCACCAGCCAAATCCCACATAATGACCTCATATTTCTGAACAGACTGAACTGTTCTAGTGAAAGAGTCTTAAGACTGCAGGGCAACAGTGTCAATGTGTGCATGTGGACAGATGGGGATTCCTGAAGCAAATCTGCAGCTGATGGAGCAAGTTTTCATTCTGACAGCAACTAGCCAGTCTTAAGAGGGTTCTTGCTCTTTCTTGTTAGAGATTTTCATGTTTTATGATCAGGAAAATTGTCTTGCAAGAAAGATCAGGAGGTTAATCTTAACCCACACAAATGCAGTGACTAGGTTTATTTCACAACTTCACAAGGAACCACAACACAACAAACATAGTGCAAATTGTGACATAAGGGAAGAATAAGCTTTCAAAATCTTCACTTTTGAAAGAGACATAGGCTCCAATCACACCCAGATAATCCTGTCAATGGCAATATGCACAGTTTCTTGAACATGTTCAGCTCCTTAGGTATAAATCAGTATTTTCTGCATGCACTGAATACTACTGGATAGCTGCTGTGATGAATTCATAAATAAAAAATTGTTGTGTTCAAGTCAGTGGACTTTTTTTGTCTACTCTTATCCAAAATATACAATCTTGTGCATTTCCACTTCATTTTTCTGACCGTCATACACTACAGAGAGTGTGCTTGCTACAAGTAATTTATAAAACAACCATGTTGTATTTTGAAGGAAATGAACAACAATTTTTAAATCTAAACAAACACATGTCTAATTTTTAAGCACCATGATTAAGATGCAGGGAAAATATTTTATCTCTACATTTTCACTCACCTGTGTTGTAGGGCACTGTAGGTTTATTAACACTACGGGGCTGGCACATTTCAGGATGTTGAAGTAAAACAAAATGGTCTTGTTCCTATGGAAATGGATATAAGATAATAATCACCATAAATATAGGTGCTTATACATCCTACCATTCCATAATTTGTTGTATACATTGATATTTAAGTTTTATTACTGTGAACATCCATATTGCAAATACAAGACAAAAAAAATCCCAAGCAGACCTTGAATGTTTTACATCAAGACATCTATGAAACCAGAAGTAGTTGCTCTAAAGAATGATAATTTTGACACGTTTTTATCTGCAGCATGATTTTAAGCTGAAACAATCTGTGTAGCTGTAGTCCTGCCTTGAGAGGCTGAGGTTTGTAGAATAACCCTGCAAAAACATCATAGTCTCTGCGCCACCAACATCCTGCATATGAAGTGCATGCAAACTCACCATCAGCAAATGCTTCACTGTAAAAGCTGCCTAATTTTTGTTGATCAGAAGGTGGCACCAAAACCAATCAGAAACTTTTTATGGTTGGAAACCAAAAGCAGTTGTCCAGAAAACAGAATATAACATGATCTACTAATAACACTGACAAGATCCCCCTTGATATAAATAAGGGTCAGTCTGTCAGTCCTGCATATTTGACATCTACTGGAACTTGGAGCCTTGTGGCAGCTGTCACTTAAGTCTGGATTTGTTGGAAGCTTAGGACCCCAAGATCTCTTGATTTTAAGACTTGGGTTTTGAAGACAGCAAAATGTCATGTTAGACTTCGCTACATCAGAAAATTATCAGATAGCTCTAGTGAAGATAATATGGCAGTAGACCTGCCCTTTTTAAACAAAACTTCAAAGCCAGTTAGTCTGGGTTATGCAGTGCCCCTGCATATGCACCCCAAGAAACGGTGCATATGCTCCCCTATGGACTATGAAGGGCCACCAAGTTGATCAGAGAGATGGAGCACTTCTTCCATGAGGAAGGGCTGAGAGAATTGGGATTCTTCAGCCTGGAGAAGAGAAGGCTTCAGGGGTGTCCTAACTGTGGCTTTCCCTGAAGGGAGCCTACAAAACATTTAACCTGAAAGGACTCTATAAAAAATATGGAGTTGCTACTTACAAAGGCCTGGAGAGATGGGGCAACAGGGGATGCTTCCCACTGACAGAGAGTAGGTTCATATAGAACATTGGGAAGAAATTCTTGGCTGTGAGGGTAGTGAGGCCGTGACACAGGTTGCCCAGAGAAGCTGTGGCTGCCCCATTCCTGGAAGTGTTCAAGGACAGGCTGAACAGGGCAACCTGGTCTAGAGGAAGGTGTCCCTGGCTGCGGAATGAGGGTTGGAATGAGCTTTGAAGTCCCTTCCAACTCAGGCTATTCTATGCTTCTGTGATGTGCAGGAGACTCCACAAAGCAGTGTTTGAGCCCCCACTGACCTTCACCATGGCACTGCAGCACAGTGGGAGCTCTGTCTTGTGAGCAGAATGGCAATATTAACAATGAAGAGTGCTTGGGCTAACAAGGCTGCCCCTCTTCTATCTGTCCTGGTTCAACATCAGTCCTGCTTCTACATCTCATTGTATCCCCCAGACTGGGACACATCTTCTGTTTTCCCACCAGCATGTGACTCCCACCAATTGCTAAACAGGGCTATACCATCAAAGACACTATTTAGCACCACTGCACATTCAAACTCCATTTAAAACTGGGATCAACTCAACTGCCTGACATTTTTTACAATGTTAACTTGTTTTCACTGAGGTACATTCATTCTGCTATGCACTGTTTAAGAAAAGACACATTCTGGCAAAACTAATTCACCACCACTAGTTGCTCTTTCTTTGAATTAGTAGAATACAATTTTGGACTGAAATGCCATCATTCTTCAATAGTTTCTTGATAGTATTTATGATCTGTGAGCTGCTCAAAACCATTAATTAATTCTTCTTTTTTTCTTAGCCCACTTGCTGGTATTGACAACAGAAAAGAAAGTTTAAATATATACATAACACATGAAAACACACACTGAGAATTAGATCTGTATTCTGTATAATGAAACTGTGTTGTATTCCATTAGTACATTATGCTCTGTAGAATGCAAAACGAGTTCAGAGATTACACGTCAACTAATGGATAGATTACAGGAAGACATGAAGAGGTCTAACAGAAGAATTTCATGATGATACAAAAATAATTCATTTGACTGCATGGCATTCTATGGAGTTCAAATGGGTTTTTGCACAAGCCGTGAATGTTGGCTTTGTTTCTAACTCGCCTTTTCTACTCCTCACTGAGATTACTGAAAATACTTGTTACAAGGACAAGATTCAAAACACAAAGACTGTGATTACTTTCCAAGAAAAATGTCTCAGACTAAACCCTTGGAGACTTCAGAATAACACAGCTCTGGCTGAGTCTTTCACACTGCTTACTTTCAGGAGATCTGAAAAACAGTGGTATTGACAAAAGCTTCACAAGCACATCCTCAGCCCCATTCCGGGGACTAGAGGGACTCTTTCAGAGGAGTATCTTGGCCTACTGCCATAAACACACTTGCTTTTCTGGTAGGTTGTATTATGTGTATTATTTATATCTTTATAAGAATCTCCTCAATGTACCAAATAAATGCCAAAATGCAGTCTCAGTAGCTGCATTGTTTGCCAGCAATCCTATATAGGGAGGGTCACTTGTAAATACAAACCGAAAATCACAGTGTAAGAAATAACTAAAGGGAAGACTCAAGTAACATACAGAAAGATGGAATGGGAGTGAATGGTAAGAATCAGAGAGAAACACCTGGCTCCACATCACACAGGATATTGAAGCTGTGTGTCTGAGACTCCCAAAGTCATTTGTCCTCTACTTCCTACTGGTGACAGAGGGGACAAGGACAAGTTGCCAGCATGGTAGGGAGCATAGAAATGTTGCAGTGAGGGGAACACACACGCCACTACAACTTTTTCCTCCTTGCTTTTCGTCTTCAGGAAGTTTGACTCTCCAACAATTGCTATGAAGAATAGTCTTGAGTGTGGAACAGATTTTCTTTCACTAGCCTGTTTCCCCTGTAAAAAAAACTTGAGGATATATAGGCCTAGCTCTATTTCTGTTCTAGTCTCTATTTCCTGCTCCTCCCCTTCTGAACTGCTCTTTGGACAGTGGCTTGCAAATTTTTTTCCACAGAAAATTAAATGGAGAAAGAAAGAAGCAGCAAAGGATTGTTATCAAACACTAGCATAGCATCCAGCTTCTTGACAGTGACAAGGGCATAAGGCATGTCTAAAACTTACCTTTTGAAAGGAAGATGGTGGGTGAAGAAGCAAACTTTTTTAAAATTCTGTTTCATAAACCATTTAGATTTTTAAAGAAAACATAGATGCAACACCTTTCTTCCCTGAGCAACTATTTTTATGTGTAATTACTCTGTTGGTATCAACTAACTAATTTAACTCTTACAATTCAAAATCTAAAACGACAAAAACAGAGACAAGTAAATAGAGCCATTTAGTTCTATTTTCCTCCTGTTTTCCAAGGAGGATGTAGTTATGGCTGCTCATCTCCCAGACTACTCAGTCTCTACTGGCACAGGAAAAAAAACAAGAGCCTTTCACTACAGACTTTTATGTTATTTGGTGCATATTGACAAAAACTATAGACCAGGCTAAAATGCCTTAATACTTCTTTTATCCCAAGGTGGATGAAGAATTACACAACAGGTTATGAATTACCCAAACTTTGGCAGTTAGAAGCTGTGCCAGCTAGTCACCTTCTATGCAACTGCTGACACAATCTTTAAGTTATATTGATACCTTACAAAAAATATTCTCTAAATGACACAAACAACTGCCTTACAGTAATAATTTGGATCTGGATTTGCACTGGGAAACTAATACATTTCTGAGCTTTATTTGGAATAAATACAGAAAGAGTGTCACTGTCTATTTGACAGAGACTTGAAACCTCACATCTTTTTCACAGTGCACGACTAATAAAGGCATGTGAATGGATTTAGTACTCACTCATTGAGGGTATCTCTCTGACCACAGAACTGCCCATAGCTGTCAGTTGGATAAATCACTTTCCTGGGGTCCCCGTGCACCCAAGCTGCAAAATACACAATACCTCTTAAGATACTAGTCAACTGCTCATAGTTAATGATTAAAATTAGCTAGTATGAAAATGTATCACTTGTAAAGTACCATTTTACACTTTGTAGATCAACACTGAAGAGTACTGATTAGTAGATTTCCTAATGAAATATGAAAATGCAAAGCACAGTAAGTTCTACTAAGATATGGATTAAACTGTAAGAAAGCAATCCAATGCTTCAAGTCCCTTCCAGCCTGACCTTGAACACTTCCAGAGATGGGGCAGCCACAGCTTCTCTGGGCAACCAGGGCCAGGACCTCACCACACTCACAGGGAAAAATTTCTTCCTAATCTCTAACCTAACTCTGCCTTCTGTTAGTTTACAAGCGATTTCTCTGTGCCCTGTCACTCCTGTCCTTGCGCAAAGTCCCTCTCCAGCTCTCTTGGAGACCATTTAGGCACTGGAAGGAGCTCTAAGATCTCTCAGAACCTTCCCTTCTCCACACTGAACAACCCAACTTGTCAGCCTGCCTCCACAGCAGAGGAATTCCAGTCCTCAGAGCACTCCTCCTCTGAACTCACTCGACTTTGTCAATGTCCTTCCTGTGCTGGGGGCCAGAGCCAGATGCAGGAGTGCAGATGGGGTCTGACAAGAGCGGCAGAATCCCCTCCTTTGACCTGCTGACCACACTTCTTTCAACACAGCCCAGGATACATTTGGCTTTCTGGGCTGCAAGTGTACATGGCTGGCTCATGCCCAAACCTTATCAATCCGCATTGACAATTCCTTCTCCTCAGGGCTCCTCTCAACCCAAATTGTTTTTCTCTAGCTTCCGCTACCTGAAATTTTCCATCACAGTTACTTTGTTATTGCAAACTTTCCAAACCGTGTCATTTTTTTTAAACACACCTAATTTTGAGTGGGGTTTTTTATCAGTAAACACATGGCTTTGAACTTCTCCCTAATTACTGGCACAAAAGCAGCTCTTCAGAGAAAGACCTTGGGGCCCTGGGGGACAACAAGCTTTCTCTGAGCCAGCAGTTAAACCTCAGGGCCAAGAGGGTGATGGGATCCTGCCGTGCTTCAGGAAGAGCATTTCCAGCAGGTCAGGGAGGGATCTCTGCTCTGCCTCTCTGCATAATCCTGTGAAGCATCTCTGGAGTGCTTGCTCTGGGCTCATCGGGACAAGGGGAACGTGGAGCTCCTGCAGCGGGGTCAGAGGAGGCCGCAGAGCTGAGCGAGGGCCTGGAGCATCTCTATGCCCAGGAAAGGCTGAGGGATCTGGGGCTGTTCAGCCTAGAGAGAAGCCCCAGCTGAGAGGGCCCTCAGCCCTGTCTGTCAGCATCTGCAGGGCAGGGGCAGAGCATGAACCCGGCCCTGCTCCGGGACCCAGCCATGGCACCAGGGAAACGGGCAGGGACTGAGCCCAGGAAGTTCCATCTGAAGATGAGGAAGAACTTCTTCCCTGTGCAGTGACTGTGCACTTGAACAGATTGCCCAAACAGGGTGTGGAGTCTCCTTCACAGGGGATATTCCAGAACCATCTGGACACAATCCTGCACCATACGCTCTGAGATGACCCTTCTGAGCGAGGATGTTGGACCAGATGACCCACTGTGGTCCCTTACAGCCTCACCCAGTCTATGTTTCTGTGAATTACAATAGATACTGAATGTTAATTCATTACTTGCTTCTGTGAAAGGCATCACTTATTGATTGGAAAGCTTTGCACTAATATTAGCAAAAGGGACATTTCAATAAAAAATTCCAACATTCACAAAGCTGCTTCCCATCTATATGAAAAGGCATTACTATACCTCTATTTACTTACCCACAACTCCTAATGCAATGTAACCCAGAATGACAACTATGAAGATCACACAGCAAATAATATCTGTGCAGTGCCTAGGGGCAAGAAACACTTTTTAAAAATAAGGTCTTTAATATGACCCTTCAAAACCACTGATTGTCATATGGTATTTTAACATCTGAGTAAGATATCTGCATGAGCACTTTGCAGAAATTTTAGTCACAAACTCACGTTTGAGGTGTAAAGTCCTGTTTTTGCAGCAAGACCAGCAAATAAACGTGTATGCTTTTTTTGCTGCAGACAACGGAACATATTGAAGAACAGATGTTGAAACAAGTAATACCTTACAACACTGAACCCATGAGATCACTTACCATACAAGTGATGATATAAGTGGCAAGACATAGTACAGGATATCTGCCTCAGAATTCATTTTTAGAATCTGCCATTCTTTCTGTTTTCCAATCCATGTTTCCTCTTACACAGAAACATTTTTAACACAAAAGAGATAAAGGGAACAGATTTTTTAAACAACTGGAGAACTTGAAATGTGTTTCCAAGTGTGGACACTTCTTTAGAGAGTAACAGCTCTATAATCTCACTGAAATAAACTTTTGGTGAGGTCGAGATGGTACAGGATCCAGGGTCAATATGATAGTAACCTAAGATAGGACAACTGCTCAAAATTGAAGATGCAATGCTAAAACAATGCTTCTTATTTCCCCATCCTCCATTCAGAAGCAGTTCTGACACCACTCAAGCTTGGCTTGATACACTGGCAATAACATAAAGATACTTCACAAATTAGGACGAACTCCCTAAACAAGTATTTCTATTTATTTCTAAAATTATTAGCTTTCAGAGAGGAAGAAGTACATCCTGTGTAGACAAGGATAGCGTGTTTGTGTTCAAATGATAGTATGACAAGTCTGTGGTGTGCTTCTCTGTTACAAATTTTCTCCTGAGAATGGTAAAACTGAAGTAACTTGTGGTTCTCTAATTTGTTCTTCTCAGTAACAGCACTAAATGCTGGTTTAGAACTTAGCTCTCTACATCTGGAAAAACACTGAAAAATTGCCCATGATTAAAAGTTGGACTTGATGATCTGGGAGGTATTTTTCAACCTTAATGATTCCGTGATTTCCTTAGATGCTTTCTGAGCAATTTCACTCTGCTTGTAAACTAATGAACCTTCTAAGTGGTGACATGCTTTCATGTGCATTTCATAAAACTAAGTGAAGTCAAGCCAGATTGTTCTGTTAGGTGGCTCTGTCACAAAGAGGTGTATCAGAACTACTACACGTGTTAGACGGCAGATACTAGCCAGTGCAAGGCACACAGACTTGGCATTCAAACTAAAACGACTTAAGAGCACACAGCTTAATACTCCCTAGTAATCATCCATCCTCAAGGGTAGTAAAGACGGTGGTCTGGATTTAGAAGACTTGCAGAATCAAATTCACAAGTTTTGCTAAAAAAATTTTTAACTCCTGTTCACCAAAAGAATTTAACGGAGTGGGTTATGATATTTACCTGTTATGAATAGGTCCTCTGAACTTCGGGTCAAATTTCCTTGGTTCACCTGCATTTAAAATAAAACAGTATAAAAGCATGTCCTTATTTAAAATAAAATCTGTCCAGAAGGGGATGTTAACACCAGCCTTTGAAGAGCATCTTCCATATATTAATATTTAATCATTTTTCTTAAAATCATTTCATATGGGCAATACCAGTAATTCACCAATAAAATTACCTAGGTTTTGTATATGAGATTAAAGCTTTTTTTCTTCCAACTTAAAAATATTGAGGGCCTCACATTCACCATGTAGTAAGTTACCTTTAATGTACATCCTATCACTATGCCTATGCACAGGCTCACAATGTATTTGAGAGACAAGGATTACGCCTCCCAGTCACATGCTAAGTGTGTCTGACAGCAAGTAAATGAACCCACCTCTCTGCAGTTACAGGCTAAGAGCTTCTGATTTTCCTCCAGAATCACAGAATGTTAAAGGGTTACAAGAAACCTTACATATAATCTAGTCCCAACACCTCCTGCCATGGGCAGGGACACCTCCTCCTAGACCAGGTCGCTCAGAGCCCCATCCAACCTGCCCTTGAACACTGCAAGGGTTGGGGCATCCACAGTGTCCATGGGCAATCTGTTTTTCATGTGGCTATCCTGGTTAGCACAGTTCCAACTGATTCACTCAACACATTAAAAAACCCCTATATTAAAAACCCAGCAAATACTAACCCACCAACCGGTGCTTCTCATGGGGACCTGAATAAGAGAAATTAAAGTACGATCTCACTTGGTAAAGAGTAATAAATAATTACAGTCAAATCAAAATTTTCAAGATTGGGTTACTGTATGAAGAGAAACAAGCAGCTTTTCATTCAGCAGACCAGAATTTGGATTTTTCCTTTTGAAGCTAGCTATTCAGCTTTAAGGGACTTTTTCCTTACAAAGTTCAGTGATTGTGAAGATTTAGTGAACAAAATTCTATGCAATGAAAAATTACTCCTTCATTCAACTGTCAAAGCTACAACACAAATTACTGCTTCAGAGTGCTTTTTCACTGCTTTCTTAAGGATTTCCTCATCTGAATATCCCTGGTATTACACGGTGCTACCAGCCTAAATTTCCTCCCCAGGGCCCCAAAGAAAAATACTTATTTTTGTCAATTAGAGGACAAGTCAGCAATTTCTCAAAAGCAGAATTTGCTTATTAACTACATGTCAGACTTTGTTCTTGGTTTGTATCAGAAAAACCTTATCAAAACACACACACACAGCAGTACAATAAACACAGCAGTTAATAAAATCCTATTTGTCCTTCATCTGAGGTACTCAGATCCACCTTAGCAAGCTCCTGCAACAAAAATATCTTAATACAGAAGAGACCAAAAAAATTAAAACTTTAGAAAAGTAATGTATGACAGCAATGCTGGGGAGTGGAATAAGCTATGCTGTGATGCATGGTCAGGAAAGCAAAAGTACCATACACAATACCTAATGTTGGGCAAACACCTGTATATTGAATGAACAATTTTGAACAGAAATTCCTACAAAACAAATATTTCTACTACAAAATAATTCACCACCAGAACAAAACCATATGTAACATCACACCCCACAGACAGATTCTGGCTTTAAGGCACACTGAAGCTGAACTTCTGTTCTTTGCTCTTACAGGATCTGTTGAGCACATAAGAACAGCCACACCAGATCACACAAAAAAATCCACCGAATCCACACCCTGAATGTTATAAGGGGCCATATCTGAGGAGGAATGCAACACCAAGGCAAACACTGTAGTACTTCCCCAACACTGATATCACAGAGACTTCCACCTGCATTTTTCTTAACTAAAAGTACTGACTTTGCATTTAATAGCTCTGAGTGAATTTCTTTTTCATTCATTGAAAAATTGAGATTCAAGGAATCTCTATTTACCTTGCATATACTTTAACAATCTGCAATGCTCTACATCACAGAGTACTACAAGTCAATCAAACATTGAAGTACTACCTCCTTTTATCTGTTTTAAGCTTGCAATCAATCAGTTTATTACTGTACTGTGTAACATGGCAGCATGTTATGCTAACAAAAATGTTACAAATTATTATACTCAAATGTCCTGGTCTGCTCAAATGTTTCTTGGACATAAGCCATTTCATAGTTTTGGTCATGCTTATATTCCTTTTCTTACCCTTTACAGCGCTACTACAGACCACTAGAAAAGGAGGAGCCAGAATGGCACAGGATATTCACCACGAACATTGGACGTGATTTATATAATCCCATAATGACTCTTTCTATCTGACTTCAGTCCAGTCCTAACAATTCTAACAGTCTACTTGCTTTTATGGGCAAACATTTTATTGAGTCACCCATTAAGGCTCCAAGTTCTCACTCTTGAATTTTAGTAGTTAGCTCAATCCCAGTACTGGAGGAGCCTAATCTCCAAAGTTATTCAATGTTCTCCTTAAAAATTAGAACAATTAAGTAGAATGAACATTTTGAAACTGTGCAGGTGACAAGTGTTAAAATACTTCTGGAGACAGAGGTATTTATCAAAAAGGATTTTTATAAACAACACTTCAAAGTGAATTTTGTAAAGTAACAAAAGTTGTAAAGGCAAACTCTATCCAGGAATCCATAAGGAACAACTGATTTCAAAAACACTGTTGAGAAGATTCCTAAAGCATTACAGCACACTACAAAGAGAGAATGAGTCAGTCAAGCAATGTCTGCAAAAAAAGCAACACACTTTCAAGATGTACGAACATGATTGAAAAAGTCACTATTCCTTGTGCTTGGGGGCATGTGAGGCCTCAAACGAATAACTATTTCTAGATCATGGCACTGATCTTGAAATAGTCATTTCTATTCTAGCTATAGAATAGAAATATTCTAGATATCTTCTTGTATATTCAGAAGATACAAACAAATTTGTAGAGAGAGTAGTGGAACTTATTAGAAAGAAGATACTAGGAGGTTTACAGAAAGCAGTAAATGAATGCAACTTCAATGCCTGTGATTAAGCAAAGGAGCACAAAATAACAGTCTTCAATCACCATGCAAAATTTACAATGATCAGTAGTTCTGTTTCCTCTACCAGTTAGATAAGCTAGCCTCAGTTGCAGCAAGGATGGTTTAGATTAGGCATTAGGAAAATTTTCAGGACACAATCATATACTGAATCACACACTGGAATTTTCATCACACTAAGTTTTTAAGAAAGGATTATAGAAATATCACTTGAAAACAGGAAAATGTAACATCTCAGCACACAGAGAACCAAATGGATCTAATAAATAAGAGAATAAAAACAAAGCACTACAGGAAGGGAGATCTAATTCAAATGGAGACTCTCATCTCCAACAAGCCAGAAGACAGATGCTGAGAAATAGAAGTAACAGCCACTAACAGCTGTAAAATTATTGCAATACTGCAAGTTCCTTCCAAGAACTGTTCCTCACACCAGCAGTCTCTATGCTTATGGTGGCACAGTGTTGGGCAACACGGCTCAAACCACCTCCTCTGTCACTGAGCTCTTGGTATAAATTCATTACAGAATATGGTAAGAAACAGTAACAACGTTCTAAGTTCAAAATACACTTGAATTCACTGTCAGAATTAGTCTGGATCCCTGGAACACTTGTTACAGCTGATCATAACTGTGATCAGTTTCATGGAACAGAAAAAAAAGAAAAATGCCATTTGTTTAATCTAAGTTTTCTAGCTTAATTCTAAATTAATTCAAATTCTCTACTTTATTACTAATATTCTTTAAAAATTCAGAATATGTTTTGGGGGGGGTGAGGTGGGAATTATTTATGTTTCTAGTATCTACATTGCTTCTGGTAAAAGCAAACCACCTCCCCAGCTATAAAAGCCCAAATATATTTAGAAAGCAAATTCCAAGTTTTAGGAGTTTGGTAGGCATAAGGAAGAAAGAAGAGGTGAGGGGAGACTTACACCTTTCGCTAAGATTAAAAACTGGGATTATATTTTTTCTTTGCAGATGAGACAGATCTATTTTACAGGCTGCCTTATAATACGAAACTTGTGTATGTTGAAGTAAAATACCATTACCAGAAATAACTGACAAGGTATTTACAAATTCTGACTCCAAATAGCATATTAAGTTAATTGTTACACTTTATCACTGTAATAATTTTAAAGAGCAACTCTAAATTACTTACCTAAAGTAAAAATCGACAATATACACACGTAAAACTTACCTTTGATGTACAATTTAAATAAACTAGCAAATGACATGTGTGAAAAAATTAAAATATTGCTACTAATTGAAGAAGTTACAGGAAACCATTTGAATCTGCATTCAAGCCCATTTAAGTCCATTGAAATTACACAGTTGAAATATGTAAGATTTAGATCAGGTGTTTTGAATTGTTCTAAGAAAGCAAGTAAATTACCATGTTTTCCATAGTAGTTTTCTTCATCTCTGTCCATGTTACTGTACCTGGATCAGTTGAGTAAGCTGTCTGTATGAGATACCAACTGTGTACTTCTGTGTTGCTAGCTAGCACACTTAACCCAGCAAGCAGAGATACACAAAAATACTATTTAAATAGATTTAAAAATAAAGGTGATTGTCAAGGACTTCTCCAACTAGCACAGAAATTCACAAAGTAGGCAGGCCTTTCTCTGAATAGTTATCACTCAGTGCCTTGTCAACCTACCCAAGCCAGTCAGTACAAAGAGGAATGACTCTTATCAGCTTGTACTAACCTACACTGCACACGCAGAAAGGGAAACACCTGCACTTTCCTGCAAATGGAAGTGAATATAACCCCAAAAAAATCCTGATGATTTGCTAACTGAAAATAAGGTAAAACACTCTTGGCTACATTTCTGTAGCCTGTGCTACTGTGACAGTAAATAGTCTTTACATGCAACAGATGGCCACATCTTTCTTCCTCTATACATATGACTAGCACTCCAAAGCTCAAGTCATATAAGTCTAAAATGTAAACTGTCTTTTGTATACTGCATTTCCAGTCTTGTCAAGTGGAAATCTATCTGTAGAAGTAGTCATAATTTACTAAATTATTTCTTACTAGTATGTACTTTTTGTATTTCTGCACAGCACAAAAGTGCAGAACAGAAGAGGTAACGCTAGAAGGTCTCAGCATTGTTACTTTGATACTGTAATGTTTTAATAGTGAAACGAAGTACAAGGCATTGTACTCAGTGTGTGAATCAGAAAGCCTGAGGCAATCTCTCCTTTGAAGCCACAAAGGAACAGAATCTATATGTGGTGATCCTGACCAGAATGAAATTTCCATTCTCTGTGGAATATGATTAAAACACCAATTGTAGAATTTTGCAATGAAAAATGTGTACGCTTGCATATGCACTCCTGTGATACTGTACAAGACACGGCTCAACTGCAAGCTGGAACGACAAAAACAACACTTTTAAGTCAGCCCTGTCACTGCATAGTACGCAATGACAAAGAAGAATAATCTCATATGATGTTTAACCAATGATGCCTGTGATATGAAGTCAAAGCCCATTTTGTTATTAGAGAACTTAGCAGCAATGTTCTAATGTTTACCAAATCAGAAATTTAGTATAACCAGTATCAGGCAACCAAACATTGAAAATGTAGACTAATCTCCTGCAAAATATTAACTGTTGACTGAACCCTGGTACTTAACTACCTCCCAAGACCTCCTGTCATTCTTAGGCATATAGGAAAAAAAAAAGAAATGCATGAGGCCAAATGACTGATTTTACTGTGCTTCCATTCAAGTTTGCGCCTCTGTGAAAGGCTGCTTCTCGAAATCTCAATATAGTAAAGGAACAGAAGGCACTGAACAGACAGTGCTAAGCAAAAATGCACACTAACTAACATGCATCTGGTCAGCAATATATTACTCAACTTCAATAAACTGCTATTTCTGGTTTGATAACTATTAATTTCTTCAGGTCTCTTCCTGGTGTTTGGTCAACAATTACACATGGCAGTGACTAGAATTGGTACAGCTTCTTAAGAAAATAGTGTTTTTATTACCAAGTCGTTGGATCTGCATGCATAGGCACTGCTCCCCTCTACTGGAGCACATCAGTCAGTTCAAGTAATTCAAAATATTGCTAGAAAAGGCCTCAGCAATAGTAAGGCCTCCGCATACTCAAGCTGCTAATTGAATGTTCAAAGATGCAAGTGCACAAGACAACAAATTAGGCTGCTACCAAATGCACGGGGTGTAGCAGGATTGAAAGAAGTTCATCCCAGTTATGTTTCTCTAAAAAAATCACATTAAGATTTTGATTCTTCTGATGTGTTCTCAGGAGGATAATAAATCCCAACACAAGTTCCTGCAAAACTGATCTATCCCTTTCAGAGGCAGAAACTTCTTGAACATATATAAAAGCCTAAAATTTTCAAAGTTTACAGTCTTAATTTTGCAAAGAATCCAAATAAATATTTGAAATGTACTGCTGTTTAGTGGTAGTCAATTTAATTATACTTAGAAGATTTTTTAAGGCAAACTTAAGATTTTAAGCCCCATGAATATTCCTTATGCAGACACAGCCTAATAATCCTAGTAATGTAAAATAATGCATTATTACTCTATGATACATGTGTTGAAGCATCCTAATAAGTCAAAAGATTGACATTAACACAAAAACATCTGTTTCAGTAAGTCTTGTACCTGGTTTACTGGCATGCTGGGGCTTTTTTCCTCTTTAAAAGAAAGATTCAGGTATAACATCATGTGTTGCATATAGGAAAGACCTTATAAAATAAGGGCCTTGTTGCCTTTGTAAAATCATGGCTCAGGCCTGCTACTTCAGCTAAGAAAAAAAGGACTATGGGAAAATGACTCAGCTGAATTGGAGGTAGATAATTTATATAACCATTACATGTTCACATCATGGTTTATAGTGGTCGGTTGGATTATGTTTGTTACGTTTGAAAACTATGTAACTGATAATGGGTTAACTGCTTAAAAAGACCTGCTTTTTGCAATTAAGAGACTCTCCTTCGCACCTGCCTGGGGACTGTGCATCGCTTTGCTTCACACCATCATGCACACATAAATTGCAACTATAAGAAAAACACACTTATGATTCCTCTCCTGTGTAATAAATCATCCTAAATGGTAGCTGCCTTTGAAATATCTTTTATGTGCCAGTATAAGTTTCTGGACTGCCATTATGCTACCGATACTGACTCATGACTTGCAAAAAATGGAAGGGTGAAGAGAGGAGTGGTAGATGAGATAAACAAGTCACCTCATCACTTAGCTGTCCTTTTCTTTACAAAGCTGCAAAGACAGAGATCTCAACGTGCAAGTCAGTTTCCACCTGCAGTCCAAATTTCAAAAGTGACTGTTGCTGACTTACAGTGAAGCTGAGGGCATTCAGCACTGCTCACAAACCAAGTGCCATTGCTGCAAGTCTTACCAAAGGACAGAATAAAGGAAGAGGGGGTAAAAACACAACACAGTGAAAGGCAAGAGTTTACGGTTTCAAGCAGACCAAACTACTATGAACTAGTTAGTTTTACCCATCATTCAGATTCCTTTGTTTCCCAAGAAGTCCAGGGCATGTGCACAACATAAAGAGAATTGGCCAGGAATCCTGAGGTCAGTGATTGTTCAGTGGAGAAAGCTGACCGTTTTTCTACTGTGGGTCAAAAACCAAGCACTAATTCAAACTCTAAGAATAAAATTATTATCATTGCAGTCTCCTAATTAGCCAGGTAGCCGAAAAAGTATGATGTCATAGCCTCAAGACAAAGTGAATGACAACACGTCGTACTCCCAGATGACTATCAGTCCAAAGATTGTGCAATAATTTTTCCTGAAGGTGACTGTACAATTAACATGCTGTCCATGTTCACTTAACATTAGAAAAAACATGACCAGCATGATATAATCTCATGTCAAAGGCCCACATTTAACATTCTCCTAATATTAGTGACAGCACAGGCTATTAGGCTGGTATTGAAACATACCAGTTGTCAAACAATTACCCTCAGAAAGGGGACTGAAAATGTATACCATTAATGTATTACAAGCAAATTATCAATGAACTGCTATTCTACCATGCGATCAAAAACATCAATAGCTAGTGGAACTTTTACAGCTCTCTGAACAACAAACAAAATATTCTCAGCAGTTTGGGTCACACACAGCGCTTCATTACAGTTTCCATTTCAATGTGCTTATTAGCTGTTCCCTCAAATTCTTCTTTGGAGCTGAAATTGTCTGTCCTTTCTTTCCCCAGCTTCCATTTCTTATTCTTGTTCTGTGGCTAATGCAGCAACAAGTTTCATGGAATATCCAAGCAAAGACACAGCTAGCAAAATACTTCTGAAATGGTGTGATGTGTGGGAAGAGTACTTCTCTGCAAACTCAACTATCCTGCAAGACATTTTTTTCAAAGTGAGGTTGGGCCCAGGAGACTGGGTGAACTCTAGAACAAAGCAAGTTCTGTCTGTTAGTTATGTTTGATGCAACTGTTTTGTTAAATATTTCCTTTTCCCCACGCTTTGACATATTAATCCAGTTAGAAAGGGCTCAATCTTGGAACACACTCTCATGCTTTAGCAAAAACAGCACCTAAAATACAGCCTTGACAATGCTTTACCCAGAAAAAGGAGTGTTTTGAAACAATCAGATGCTTTCTACCAAGGACCAGAAAATGCCACTTTTCTGTTTCTAGTTTGCTTTACTCCAGCTGATCTAGAATGACAGATGGCAGTTAATGATATTTTCTCCTAGCAGAGTCTCTAACCCCAAATGGTTTATACCATAACATATCATTGTAACTTTTTCTAGTTATTCTTATGCAGTAAAATGCTGCATGCATATACCGTACCAAGACCTTTTCAATAAATAGTTAAAATAGCCCTTTTATCATCTCAGAGGGAGGGTGTTAACTTCAGCATCTACCACTTATAATCACAACACAGCACTGTTGCAGCTGGGAAAAGAAGTGCAACTATACATGTTTTTTTATATATAAAAACGCCAGGTGGATGAAACAA
Organism: Ammospiza nelsoni; assembly: GCF_027579445.1. Lineage (NCBI taxonomy): Eukaryota > Metazoa > Chordata > Aves > Passeriformes > Passerellidae > Ammospiza > Ammospiza nelsoni. The sequence goes on from NC_080641.1 coordinate 36,371,723, forward strand.
GAGCTGGATTATTCTGGACTTTGTGTATACCATCTATATGCCCCTATTTAATTTGTACAAATGCATTAATTACTTTGGAAGCATGAGAACAGTTCGACTCACAACCTTATGAATAAACTAGTGTCTAATTCACAAAAGCCACGTTGAAACTGCAGTAATCAGAGCCTTGACCGCAATGCATAATTTTGAAGATGCATCTTTCTCTGTATACCAAGGCTTTTTCTAATAGCTGCATATTAAACCAAGAATGGTCAATGGTTGCCTGTATTTGTTTAATGAGTTGGCTTTTTTTTTGAAAGCTAGATATCAAAATCCTAATGCAACATATTAGTGAAATGTCCAGTATAAAATGAACACAGCTATCACATGTCTCAAGTTGTTCCATAATTTCAAAATTTGTCAGTCAGTATTAGTGATACAATTTTCAGAAAGCTAAGATAAGGTTCTATCCTTTCTCTCCCCTCCTTCCTGCACAGCCTTTTTAAACATTTAAAAATGCAGCTTGTGTCTTGAAGACAATGAATTGTCAGGAGTCCAAATTTTAAAGACAATTACCTCTGTTTTATTTCCTCTTATGGTTCTTCATGTCTCGGGGACTCTCTGCCTGGTATGCACTATCCTGTTACTGATGTAGTACGGATGTATGACACCTCTACTTCAGCAGGAAGTGCTTTCTGAGCACATTCAGAAACTGGCAAATTCACTTTTACATTTAGGAACCCACTTTTAAGAGGAACTGTATTCCTGCAGGTAAACATAGGAATTTGAACATAATGTTTACACAATTACAGAATGTAATGTATTGAGTTGGTAGGGACCCTCAAGGATCATCAAGTCCAACACTCCACATAGCACCATCCCCAAGAGTCATATCACGTGCCCAAGAGTATTGTCCAAATGCTTCTTGAACTCTGTCAGGCTTGGTGCTGTGAACCTTTTCCTAATAGCCACCCTAAACCTCCCCCAAAATGACTTCAAGTCATTCCTTCAGGTCCTGTCACTGGGTACCAGAGAGAAGAGATCAGTCTCTGCCCCTTCTCTTCCCAGCATGAGGAACTTGTAGACTGCCATGAAATCTCCCCTCACTCTCCTCTTTTCAAGGCTGAACAGACCAAGTGACCCCAGTGGCCCTTCATACAGCTTCCCCTCAAGGCCCTTCACCATCTCTGATGCCCTTCTTTGGATGCTCTCTAAGAGCTTAGTATCTTCCTCATATTGTGGTAACCGAAACACACAAGGCTCAGGGTGAAGCCGGCCGGGTGCGGCGCAGAGCGGTACAATCCTTCCCTTGCTCAGCTGCTGGTGCTGGGCCCCAGGCACAGTCAGCTCCCCTGGCTCCAGAGCACTGCTGACTCGTACTTCAACTTTCTGTCAGCCAGCATCCCAGGATGCTTTTCACAGCACTGCTTTCCAGCATCTTATTCCCCAGTCCGTCTCTACAGCCTGGGTTGCCCATTCCAGGGGTAGAATCTGGCATTTGCCCTTGTCAAACTTCATATGGTTGGTGATTGCACAGTCCTCTAGCTTGTCTTTCTGGTTTTGTTTTGTTTTTTTTTTTTCATTAAACAACAACAAACCCCCCAACACTACTATTACAAAATTAAATGAGTCTGGTACCGAAATCAAATGGAAGGTGTAAAATAAATAAGATAACCTTTTGCTCCAGAACAAGTTATGACTTATTGTTAAGGGTAAAGCAGACTATTAATAGCCTTTCACAATTCATTTTTGGGACTAAGAAAATTTATACCACTAAACCTTTAGCACAAGGTTCAAATTCCACAAAAAGTTTACATCTCCTGGACTCTGACCTTTGATAATTATTATCATTTTCTGTAAGATAGACTCTTGGTCCTACACGATTAATTACTCCAAAATGCAGACAATTCATAGATTTGTCACAGTTTTCCGTTAAGAACTAAAAACAAATAATTTTAAATTGTCTTTTACTTCCTATTGATTTTTATACTAAGAAGTATTTACTAGAAATCAACTATTACAACCTATTTAAAGGTTGTATTTACTAGAAATCAACTATTACAACCTATTTAGAACCTTCCATTTAAAACTTATGTTGCAAATTTAAGATTTCTTTTTGATGCAAATAGAATACTGGAAGTGGCATTACAAATTATGTTTTCCCTTCTATTGAAGTAGAAGCATTTGAATAAGAGCTTTGTAGGTTAGACCAGTTCAAAACCAGAAAAATTAAATGAGAGTATTCTGTAAAAGAAGTATATACATAAAGTTCTGCTTTTAAATATAACATTAAGAAATTACAATTTTTTTTTTTAATTGTAAGCCAGACATACTGATTCACTCAAGACAAACTGCTGCCTCTCACCCTTTGTTTTTCAATAGAATATACAAATATCCACTCCCACAGTCATTTATTCTGAGGGAAAGGGGGCCACAAATTTCTGAAGTATGGTCTTACAAAGTAGCACAAAAATTTTCTCTGGGAAAATTGTTTCTACTATTAAATGCACAGCTTTCAGGAACTCTTAGCCCTATGGTCTATGAGAATCTGGCATGGGAGCTGCACTCAACTGAGATGGCTGATTACTAGAGAAGACAGAAAACCACCCAGAAAATACCCCTATATAGCTTGGAGAATTAGTAAAATTTTAATCAGTTTCTTTAACAAGTCCCTGGATGCCATTATTGTATGACAAGCTGTTGCAACACGTTTTCTGTGGGTGTCACCACCATTCTCCTTGCATTCCATCTCTGAAATAAAACCATTCTTTTGCTTAGAGAGATTGAACAACTGTAAGCAGAGCAAGGCATTTTCTGCCCTAGTTCAGGTCTACGCCTCAGGCACGCCCTTTTGGTGCACGTGTGAGTGAGAGAAGGGCTAACGCCAAGCCCCATGAGCTCTCCGTTCTGCCCCAGGCCTGGGCTCAGCACAGCCACGGGACGTCCTCCGCCAGCCGTCTCTGGAGAAGCTCCGGAGCAGCGCCGCGAGGAGGCCTCAGCCAGGCCTGATCCCCGAGCCGCAGCTCGGCCGGGCCCTCGCCATGCACGGCCCGACAGCTTCGCGCTCCTGCCCGACGCCACGGAGCCGCCCGACCCTACTCAGCCCACGCGGCCTGACTGCTCTGCCCGCAGCACCGGCCCAGCGTCCGCTCTGCCTGCCGGCCTCAGGCTGGAGCAGCCCCGGCCTCGCTCGGACCTGCTGGCCGTGCTGAGCACCGTACAATAGGCCCTGCCGGCCAGCCCGAGCCCGGCACTGGTAGCCCAGCTGCCAAGGCAAACCTTGATCTGGCAGCGGGATGGTTACATAGAGAGTGACTAATTGATTTTTATTAAAGAACAATGTAACACAAGTCCAAGCATATTTAACATCAGTAAAACTTTTTCCCTCAAAAGAATATTCTCCACAACAGCTGAAGGGTTGTTTCACTCAAACATTACTGAATACCAATAGATCATGTCTGCAGAGCAGCGTCTGGTAAATTACCCTACATAAAGCTGCACAATTTAACATATGACATGTTGATATTCAAGGCATTTTCAAAGCTCGAAAATGTCTTATTTTGCCTTTAAAAGGGGCATTCTTTGAAGCAAACACCCACAGTTTCACTGAAAGACCCACTGCCCAAATGCATGACCAACTTTCGCACATGGTTACTAGTACTCAATATGCTATTAGAATACAGAAATAAAACCGTTCAGATGGGGACTTGGTGACTCATAAGTATTTATGTTTATTTAACATTGTACATAAAATGCATTATTATTATGAATGCCTGCCTTTCTGTACAGTCTCTGTACAGCATACTGTCTGGTATAATGAACAAAGCACCAGCTCCTGGTTGTTTCTGAACCATTAGATATGCAGTGACAATTAAGAGTTTGTAAGGCTATGTTAACTAGATGCAGTATTTTAACAGGCAGGCACATTTTCATTTATTTTGCCTTCATTTCTGAAACTTCTGCCACTTACTGTAGGATGTTAACACTGCTCTGTAGTCTTAGCAGTGTTAACAGTGGCTCTGTGTCTGGAACAGTGAACACATTCTCTAAATTATAATACAGGCAGATTCAATTTAATAATATATTTGAGCAAATACAGTTGCTGAGAAAGGGTCAGAAGTAATGCTTTATTCCAAGTTTTTTCACTTATTAATGAAAACAGACTTCTACTGTATTCTCTATTTTGTCTTCATAAAAGAAAATACTCTGAAATCAAAAGCTTGCTTTACACAAAGCCTACTGTATCCTCAGACAAAAGAAGAGGACTGTGACTACTGATGTTTTCTGTTTTCTATAGGCTTCTAAAGGAACAACATAGTATGCTAAGTTGGTGTGCATCCTTTGAGCCAGGTTCGATTCCTAGGACTGTTAGCAAATAAATAATCCACTATTAGTTACAGGTTTTTATTCCTCAAAGAACTTCTTGGCACAATTAATGAGAGATTGTTACACCCTAATGCAGAAAACAATGTCTCCATACATTTCGTTACTAGGTGTTACAACAACGAAATTATTAATTGAATGGTGATCTGAAAACTGAAAAATTTTGAAAGTAAGAGGACTAAGTCTGGAAAATTTCAAGTTAGCTGGATATCTGTAAAAACTGATACACAGTGACTCCTAAACCTGTACACAGACTGACTTGCAATGCTACTATACCAAGTGCTGTGCATTATGAGAAAAGTCTTTCTAGGAAACGACCCATTTCTTGCAGAAGCAGGTGTCAAGTTAGTGTCTAAAGCACAGAACTGGCTCAGATTCCCCCTCCATTTCAAAACATGATATGCTCATTGTATAAGACTAGGTTTATTATGACTCGTTTGAAGATTTTCCATTTTGTGATGGGTAACCTAAACCTAATTTGGAACTTGTCTTCTATTGCTGCTGGTGCATCAATTTAGAACAAAACAACTGAAAAGTATAATCCTAGATGTAAATCCACATCTAGACTGAAATTATTATAGGATTAAAGCCCATATATATGAATCATTAGATGTGTACCAGCTATATGTAGAACTAATGAAGACGTGACCACAAAAGATAAAATCTTCTGGGAATGCTTCTTATTGTTCAAAAGAAAGGGTACTCAGTGATAACCCAGCCCAGTATCTGCTTCGTTACAGGAATGGGCCATGGGCCTTCCTTGCATCTTAACAAGTGTTCAGGATCCAAAAACTGGACATTTGGTTAAATATAGATGCTGAATCAGACCCTCGCTATTTTGTAAGAGAGAGGAGATATTCTTACAGACTTCGCAGCAGCGCCAGAATAAAACACACTCGTTATACATAAATGATATGAAAGGTGTATTCCAGCTGGAATGTTTAACACATGAATATTTAACAGACTGACAAGGAACATGTGTAGAAGAAACATCTCAGACAAATCAAAACCAGACCAAAATAGGAGGCAAAATAAGATTTGGGGAGATTCTCAGAATACGTATTAATCTTAGCAACACCAAAAAAGTTTTTAAGAGAGTTGTGAAAAAATATGAGAAGATGGAAGCTGTAGGAATAAGAATTTGGTTTACTGTGATGAAAGATCAGAAAATTCCTTCCCAGTCTCAGAAGTAGAACAAGTCTTATCTCCTTACAAAAAGGCACAAAATCTTACAAACCCAAGCATTTTACAGTCCTAGACTCAGCTTTATGACTGCAGATGTACCTTAACATCTTGAGAATAAGTAAGCAATAAAATCATAATTATATAAGAACTTGCTGACTGGAAGTTCTGGTACTATTTTCTTAGCTAAAAATGCTTAATATTAGGCCCAGATGCCCAGAAGTTAATCTCAGGTTTAATCTCCCACTCATTCCTAGAAACTGATGTCTTATATTTGGTAAATATTAATAATCATGTAAATAATAACTGGAAATTAATTTCTGCTCATATATGTGATAAGGTTGTAATATCCTGTGAAAATTGTGAAATCCTAGGAACTGGAGGCAAAATAAATTTTGCAATTTGAGCTTTTAGCATTACAGTTTTATTGCTGAATCAACTACAGTGCTTTTTTCTTAGGGTCATCTGCCACTGAAAAGAACAGTCATGAAATAGTATACTACTAATAAACAACTAATACATTGTTATTATTGCTGTTGTTGTTACATGTCCCCATTAAAACTGCAATTTTTGAAGAGGTACACATTAACACCCAAGTTACTTACACTTTTCTGTGCAATGTATGAAGCCAGTTGCAAGTACACAGATACCAAACACGTGGACTGAAAACAGGTAAGCTTAACACTCAGCTATAAAGGTGCTGCTAACATGCTTTGCTACATGGAATTTATAGCAGGAAGGTTTCCGTGGCTAGTAAGTCTGCTCTTGGTGCCATGAAGAATTCTACTCTGTCTTTCCCAATGGTATTCTAAGCAAATGCCCTCAGGACACGTGTACCTTCAGATACTGTGCTTAAACTCTGTAGGTAATGCCTAAAGAAGGCATTACCACAGGACACCTAATCTCATCTCTTGGGACCTTGAAGGAATTGTACATCAACAGAAATGTTATGGTCTGCAGTCTGAATTTGCCTTCTCCAATGAGACACCACACCATAGTATTAATTCTGATGAACCTCTGGTTGATGCAAACAAAAGGTACTGCAAAACCTCAGTGTGTAGAGGGAAGATTTCACAGTGCATGCTTGTACCCTACTTTTTCCTATGTTCCGTTATTCCACCCCTCTCTTAAAAAAACAGAAAGTGAGGAGGAAGACATCATAGCTGTACTATATTATGTATAAATGTGAAATATGTGAATTTATTATCACCACTCACTAAATATTCCAGATCACTGGAGAAGCTAAAACACCCCAAACTATTAACTAACAATTTTGCAACAGTTTTATTTTACCTACTTTTTATTTCCATGTGTAGTCTGTGAGCATACACACACATAGATTTTAAATTTTAATTGGAAGGATTTTTTTCACTGTGACTCTAAAATGCAAGGTTTTACAAGGTGACGTATCCACATGTTATTGAATAATAACACTTTTTGTCACCTATATTTAGCTAGCAGGCTACCTACATTCACTGTTCTGCTAAGAGAGCAATCCCTTCATACTAGGGACATCTTTGTGGAATTCTTCTGGCTAAAAAATTAGTAGAACATGTTCAAGGATTCATAAGTGCTATTTCCATTATCTGTAACCGCCAAGGTCCCAGGTCCTGTAATCTGTTTCCTTCTGTTCTGTCAATGTCCTTCAACCCTCATTTCCTAGTTCACATTCTTAAGTTATTCTCCATCCTGAATCACAAATTATTCTCCCTTCTTTTCCCAACCACATTTTTATTACCATTCTGCTGCCATTTATGAAACAAGACTGCTCCTGAGTGACATTTCCATTCTGTTCACCCTTAGAGATAAAAATGTTTTATACATTTTTAATGTGAAGAGCTGGTCCAAAATCAAAAGGCCATGTAAGAAGGTACATAAAGCCCAATCAAATAAAGGGACTGGTGCATACTAAATCTACTTTCTATACCTGAATACATAGCACTAATTAAATATCTCAGTGAGCAGTAGCATTTGTCTAGTCTCCTCTGAAATTGTGTCATTTACACTGCACCATCACCCATTAAAACAAAATCAGCTCTTCATGTCTCCTAAAACATTTTGCCCGCCAAGAATCAATCTGTTTGGAAGCCTGTCACAGGAAATAACCGTGAAGAGTGACATCAACATTCCAACAATATTGTAAATTATAAGGTAACTAGAAACTAATTTGAAAAAAGAGAGATGTTTTGTAGAAACAACTGTGTTGACAGAGAGATTAATAAAAGGAAATGTCCAAAAAAAGACTTTATGTTACCAGAAGAAAAATACGCAATATACATTCCTTTCCTGTGTATAATTCAGCATTAAGAATTTGAAAGTTGAGATTCTAAATCTTGCAAATCTTTTTTAATTTGCTCAATTAAAGACAGGTATCTGTATGGGTTCCACAGGAAAGGTCCTGGGTTAAGTCTTTCTTGTAAGTCAAATGAGACTTGAACTAGTTGAACTAGTCTGAAATAATGGTTCAGAAACTCCATCTTTCTCTACTGCTTCTATATTGTATCTTCTCTCTCTCTATTTTTTTTTTTTTAGACAGATGGGGTTCTTAAAGAGCAACCTAAATTTGTGTGGCAATTATTACAGAATTCCAAGAAAAGCTGCAAACATATGCATTAAAAATAGCAAGAAATTTTGACTTTCTCATGCTTTAAGCAGCAGACCTCATGCCAGAGAAACTGATGCCGAAGCATTAGAAGTTTTTTGACTGCCCTTTTAGTATTTTCTGGAAGGTTTTCTTTACTCTAGTACCCCAGTTTGGGCTTGCCTAAGGTGAAGAGAGTGATTTATAAACTGAACTAGGGGAATAAAAAAATGAAAATAAGCAGATATATGGGATCCTGTTACAGGCAAACCACACGGACAGTATTTAAAAGTTATGATCACTGTCAGTAAGCCAAGGGGAAAACAGTACTGATTGACAGATACACTTGCCTGGTGGGAGAAGCTTGGTTTCCAATCTCAGAGTACTAATTTTATGTTAAAGAGCTCTCAGAAAAAACAAATCAAAAGAAACAGAGAAACAAAAAAAAGTCACACAAAAACCCAAACAACAAAACCAAAAAAACCAAAACCAACTTATCCAGGATTTTCCTTGGCCTCTTAGCCAGCGCATCGTCATACAGGAACCACTCTGTTGAGATTTTTACAGCAGTAGAGCTCTTCTGAATGTTTGCCCGTTCAGACTTCCCAATCACCTGAACAAGACAGGTTATTGCTAAGAAAATATGTGGTCTGAGCAATAGCAGTGTTTCTTTTTTTTATGAGTGCTACTTCCAGGATGGCAGGATTGTGGGGGTTTTTGTTTGGTGCTGGCTTTTGGGTTGGTTGGTATTAAAATAGGGCTGATCAAATGTTTTAGAACGCTAATGTTTTTGACATCCCAGACTTCCTTCCCTGTCAATGCAGCGATAGCAATATTTCTTCTTCAGCTTAAAAGGCACAATACCAGATGTCCATCTAAACTGTGATTAACAGGGCTTGATTAATGATTAAGTGGAATAAAAAATCCTCTGGAGGGGAAAAAAGAAGTAATAAAAAAAATAGAAAATAGAAAGCAAGTGGAAATGGAAACAACTAGGTAAGCAAGGGAAACAGGAACAAGATGATGCAGAAGGGTAAACTGAAGAACAATCTGTAGCATAAGTGCAGTAGAGTTTATAAGACTGATCAGGTATCCAGGAACAGCAGCAAATTATCCATATGTCCTTCACTGAAGACAGGTCCACCACAAGTTGTATTTAGTAGGCAATCTAAAAGCATTGAGTTAAAATGGGACTTTGGTTATCCTGACAGCTGCAAAATTGAATAAACTATTCAAAAAGTCAATTTCTGAATCAAAATTTTGAATGTAAAGCACAGTGATTTTGTAATTAAGAAGTGTGAACTGAAAGAAGTTCAAATTCTAGCATGTTTTCAAGATACAATTAATATTATGACATACAAAGAGTTGTTTCTTGAATCTTAACCATCAGCAATAATTTCTTTTAATTCACCTAAACATTTTCTAGTTAACAGTACACTCCCATCCATTGAATCCATTTAAGTCAAACGATAACTGTAAACTATGTAGTAAACTGTGCATAAATGAGAATTTGATAGTGACAATAAGTTATTACTTGATAAAATGAGAACTGGATAGTCACAATAAGTTATTACTTTATCTTGATTTCTGGATAATACACTAATGAAATTATTCCTGAATGCTAACAACAAAGACAGAACCCTAAAGATAATGAGCATGTACTGGTAAAATGCAGAGTGAGATGACAGTAGATATATATCCTGAATGTTTTAAGAAATGCAATAAGGAACTTGACCAAAAGAAAATTACCTGAAACACAACTATGTATTTTCCTATTATTAATAGACAAAATGAAGGTTAACATATGGTTTTCTTCTTGGAGTATCTTTTGTGAGAGATCTCAATCACTAAACCTAATCAAAGCTTCTATAAAACCTGAAAGGATTAATATATATTAAATGGGACAAATTGGGAATACTAGGACACAGAAGACTGACTTTCGAGTCTCACATGCCAGAAGGCTGTTCCAAATTGCTATTCTGTTCTAACGATGGAGGCCAATGCTTTTCAATCCAGGCTTTTTTTGACATACCAATAATTATCCCCAGTCTCTCTTCCTGCTTCACCACAGGCTAGGAAAAGAAGTAAAAAAAATGCTTGACTTGCGGATTACTGTCCTAAAAATCTGAAAATTAAATAAGTTTGCCAGTGACTCTATAGTCTTGCAAAACACTTTTAACTATGTGTTTCCTGATTATGTTATGCCAAGACATAAGTCCCCGTTTCCCTCACTGTGATTTGGATACCTACCCTGCTAAGCCCTACTTTGTTAAGCAACTTGTGCTGGAACACTGAAGCAGCTATGTGTCTTCACAGAGCATATAAAAGCCATCATTCAGACTTAAAGAAAAAAAAAGGATGGCAGTGGATTGGCCTCCCACTCTTCAAATACTTCCCACCCACCAGAGAATTCAAACAAAAAAAACTATTCCACAGCGCACATTCCATCCTACTGGTATTCCCAGAATAGAAGTGTTTCAATTGTTTGGCACAGTGCATCACCAGCAATAAATACATCAAGCCAACCAGAGCTTGCATTAGGTATTAAGACCTATAATTTCTGGGATATTCTGACATTTTGTCACAATATCAATACAATTACATTTTCAATTGCTTTGAGTGCTACTGAGAGATGGTCCTGAAGCATGAACAACTTCTCACACATTGTGCAAGTCTCCCATCTTGAGCAACACACAAGCATTAAAACCAAACAAATAAGAGGCTTCCTTTACTAAATAAACATCTCCTCATCTTTTGTAATGTGATAGTGCAGGGCAACATTCTTCTTACTCAGTAGTTCCCATGGAAGATTTTCTTATGGTCAGAATATTTATTTTATTACAGATTCAGCACGTTAACTCGGCAGATTTGTAAAGATTTCCAAACAACTTTCAGCTGTATACAAAATCTGCTGCAAACTACTTTCTACCAAGTTCTATGAAAGCTGCAAAACAAATGAACAAATCACCTCCAACAACTTCTTGATCAATGTTTATCACTACTGAGGTGTTGCCAAAGAAAATGGCAGGTTTCTTTCAGGGGTCCATCATGCATTACAGAGGACTCACAGCTGCAAGTCAAGTACAAACTCCTCCTGAGAGAAATCTTGTGTTCTAAATAAGATTGTATTTTGGCAATCTGCAATTACCTTTAAAAAAAAGTTTCAATGGTGAAATACACTGCAAATATAACATAAAAAACATTCAGATTCCTTGCTTTTTGTTCATATTTATTTTGATGTAGAATTGAAACTAATAGAGTGAGAATAGGAAAACCATAAAATTCCTCTAAAACAGAGGACAACAATGAAGAAGCACACGATAAACTAAAACTGCATTTTGTAACAAGAAGACAGATTGATAGAACAGAGAGAAAGACAATAATGAAACACAAAGCAGATATTCCAGATGCCAGATGCATAGATAATGTCAAAATTGATGCCTGCAATGACAACAGCTATAGCTGAAGAACTGGACATCCATACTAATAATTTGCATAAACTTTCTTTACCTTTGGAGGGATGCAACCTCACGATTATTTAGAAGCATCTACATTAGTAACATTAGCAGCATTTGGTTGAGGGATTGCGTTAAATGGTCAGGAGGAAGCTGTGAGTAACCACAACATAACTTACCACAGCTTCTGTAGTGCAGCTAAAGCAGCAGAGAAAGACAATATAATACGCAGCTGTCATCGAATATAAACATAGCCCATAAAAACATAAGCACATAATTTAATCTTCTAATCAAATATATAGCTTTCATCTATCTTTGAAAAAGAAAAGAAAAGGTAAGGACATGGGTGAAAAGTAAACCAATCCCAGCTTACTCCACTTCCCTGTAAGCGGAAATCATGTACAAGACCATAGCAAGGGAAAGCAAACACATATGGCTTTCTCCTTTATTACACTAAGCATGACTGATATCAAAGTTAAAATGCCCTAATGTGACAGTGGTCACAGGGGTTCTTGGATGAGGGAAGAGACGAAAATGTTGACTCCATGTTCAGAAGGTTGATTTATTATTTTATTATATATATATTACATTATAACTAACTAAAAAGAAATAGAAGGAAAAGGTTTCCTCTCAGAAGGCTAGCTAAGAATAGAATGGAATGAATAACAAAGGTCTGTGGCTCGGACAGAGAGAGAGAGAGAGAGAGGAGAGGGAGAGGGGGAGAGGGAGAGAGGGGGAGAGAGAGAGAGAGAGAGAGCGCCAGCTCTGCTGTGAGTGGTCACTAAATCCAAACATCCACCCAAGACCAATCCCAGATGCACCTGTTGCATTCCACAGCAGCAGATAACCATTGTTTGCATTTTGTTCCTGAGGCCTCCCAGCTTCTCAGGAGGGAAAAAATCCTAAGAAAGGATTTTCACAAAAAGATGTCTATGACACCCTAACATCAGGAAAACATGTTTTAAGACAGTGCCCAGCTACCCCAACAGTTTGCAAGTGCTCATCAGGTCTGGGTGAGAGGATGAGCAGACAGGCCAAGACAGTGCAAGCTTGTTTGGAAGGTCAAAAAAAGCACAGCTATACAGACTACAGTCCTACCCTTCCACAAATGCTCCAGAAAGGCTCTTGGGGTCACACAGTGAGAACAGAAGCTACTTCCTCTTTCAGTTTCATTTACTATGCAGTCTACAGGCAGAATGTTACCCATAAACAAGAGAATCTTCCCAAATGCAGAACAGTCCGTATTAAGGACCACTGTCATTCAGTTGCCCTAGTTTGGTTGCGCAACTACAACTTCTTATTTTAAAGGCAAAATTAATACAGGGCAAATTCAATACTTTAAAATTCACTGCAGGATGCCTTTTAAAGATAATCTTTGGTACAGACATAAAACTATGATACTTTGCCTTAAAGTATGACAGAAAATGGTTAGAGATGACACATTTTAGCACAAGCCCCTAAGGACTAGTCAAATCTAACAAACTTTAATTCCCATGTTGAATGCAGTATTATCATTAACTGATCCCACTAACTAAACTGACCCAACAGCTTAAAACAAGTCAAAAAACAGGTGACCAAATATACATTAATTGACCATCCACATCCCCCAAGAGTCACTCAGCAGGGAAAAAAAGAAACACTTCCCCACACTGGTAACATGGTAATGTTCCTTTACCATGCCATCCTTTCTTACTATATTTTTCTTATACTTTTGAGGGAGAAGAACATAAATAAACAAGATTTTTAGGATTTCTCATCTATCTTATTCTGGCAGTGGTTACAGTGTAGAGTTTTGTAAAAAAGGGAAGAGTTTTGTAAAAAAGCTCTTGGCAGTTGGGGGCGTTTATTTTTTTCTGCTTGCAGAGCCACATTTCCAGGTGTACTATACAACTTCATCGATTGTCGTTGACTCAGAATTCTAGTGCACTTCTTAATTTGTTTTCCATCTCCCCTTACAGATTCACTCGATTTGGGGTTACTTTCACTTTGTTAAGAAACTTTCACTGATTTCTATTCCTATTCTGCTTGTCAGTATCCTAAACCACTCATTCACTACCTACAGATTTTTGATTCCCCCAGTTGAAAGGAAAACCTTTCATTATAAAAGGATTGGAAGAAAAAGCCAAGTTCCCAGCAGCTGAGCTCTCTTTAGTATCCTCTCTACAATTCCAAAATAAGCTTCCAGACAGCTGCCAAGATGGTTTTTTCCCTCAGACTGGAGCCCAAAATGGTGCCTAACCTCAAGTTTGTGGACTGTTGGTCCATGGCTCTTGCCACAACACTTAGTCATTTGCGAAAAGCCTATCAGCATAAATCAGAAAGGATCTGCTCTGCATGAACTGCATAACTACAAATACAATATAATATAACATTATGTTACTTGCTTTCCAAATGAAATTATGCATTCCTAGTTATAATCAATCTGTTAGCAATATATATGTACCTATTATATGCATATTTACGTAAGTACACACACACACATATATATACGTGTGAAAGAACTGTATTATCTCACAAATCCTACACAAACCTTTAAATTACGTATGGGGGTAAATATTATAAGAGTTCAAGAGTATTGGTCACAGGGCACATCACTTCCCTGTTTATAGCAGTTGCTTAGATGCTAGCACAGATATTGCATTGTACTGAAACCAAGAAAAAGGCGCATTCACAGATACAGCTTATTGCCTTTTGTCTGATAGAATAAAGCAACACAGCATAGGAATTATTTATCATTCTGCCGGGGGGTGGGAGGAATCTAAAAATAAATATTGTATTTTGCTACACTTAGCTAGTTTTTAGCAACCTGATCGTATCCAGGAAGTTATGACTCTTATAAAAAAATATCAATAATGAAAAAACCTAGTTAATTTTAATGTAATATCCACTAAAATAATTTATATATTAATACCAGAGTTACTATTCCACATATTCATTTATTTCAAAGTACACTGATTATAAAGGACACTTACTCAGCTACTAAATTTCAAGCACATCAGCTTATACAAGTGTAGATGATCTGCATGCAATAGATACTCACTTTCTTCCATATATAATCAGCTGTACAGAAGAGAAAATTATGTGGTATCCCAGCCCACTCATGTTAGAGCTCCTCTTTCTGGTGAAACATACTCTTAAAGTACAAATGGGTTCCCACTCTTACCACATCAGAAGTACACACTAAATCATCTATTTTAACAGACATCTATTGGTTTAATGGAGGTACAAGCATGGGACTTCCTGCTGAAGAAGTAACCCACCAAAAATCTTTTGGGAACCTTAATAAGTGGTCCTCTTTACAGAGAGGATCATTCTAGGCAAAACTTCTTTTTCTTGGCAGATGTCAGAGGTCAATCAAAGGCATCATTCCAGGTTTTAGTAAAACAGAAGAACTTTGACTTCAAAGTGACTGCACAACACAGTACCTTTGAAAAGTACAGTCACTTGTACAGCTCTCTTGTTCAGCACAATCTAGTAGGGAAAGGATCATTTCATTTATGTGGAATGAGGCTGGAAAAATGCAAATATCCCTTAGTTAGAAGGAACAGTCAGATGTATCCCATCTCTGCCCATGAAAAGTTGCCTATAATTTGTATTGGCATGTGGACAGCACTGAATTTCTATATCGGCAGTAGACTCTGTGGGATTATCCCACAAGAGAGAGAGATTCCCTCCTGGCTACTTTTATTTCTGGGTGCTTATAGCATCCCAGATGCTGCAAAGTGCCACAGCAGATTTATGTGATAAGAACTCTTGATGCTTCATGTGGATTGCAGCTCTATTATTTGGAATGGCAGGTATGAAGCTATTTATATCTATACTGGAGAGAAGTGAATTCCAGAGACTGGAATTCCAGTACCATAAAAACTTGGTACCAACAAATTTAGTCTGACAATATGAAAAGGAAAAAAAAAAGCAGAAGCATTCACATAAAGTTTAAGTTGCACAAGTCTTTTATCCAAAATTATACTCAGTCACTGTTGGGATCTGTTGCCTAAGAATACTTAGATATCAATGACATCCACTTAACTCTAACAGGCAGGCATTTGTTTCCTGTCATCCTAACAAAAATAAAACACAGGTTTATATTTAACTCTTAAACCCCGCACAGTTACCAATTTGACTTGTCACCACTTCCCCACATCATCTTCATGGACTTTGAGTCCTGTGTATCACACCACCTCCCAAGTAAGTGTTCATAGAAAATAAAGTTGAAAGGAACTTTGAAAGGCTCTTCTGTTAGTCTTCTTTCAGGATTTCTTGGGTACTTCTTCACTGTTTCCTCAACCTCTGACTGAAACACCTTCTTCAAAGTCCCAAATGATTCAGTACAAGTTCCATATATGGAAATCTAAACATCCAGGTTCACTTATATGTTGTACAGTGCACAGCCACCACATTTTCCTTACTTTCACTGTAACAAAGTAAGGTTGTTAACAAATATGGGTATTTATCTTCCCTATATTAAACAAATCAGAGTATTATTCCATAAAACCTTGTTCCTAACCTCACAGGAAAGCTCTTATGTTTATGTGCTTTAATAGTCCTAAGTTAACATAATTTACACTATTCCTAGATGCTTCTGCATTATTTTATTAGATTATTAGACAATAATGTTATGTCAGACTCCCTGACATAATATCCAGATGCTAAGGAATCGCATTAGCAGATTTTGTAAATCTGACTGCCTGAGTCGGATACTAGCAACAGAAAACTCAAATAAATACAGTTAAGCAACTGTGAATGTGACATGCCTTTACACTTCAGGAGTGAATGCAGAACAAACAGATTTTCTCATATCCAAGTGAAGATCAGTTATCGAATTTACTAAATCATCTCCACATTTCTGTGTGTTTAACTCTAACAGCATTTTTTCTTCTGACCAGATGATTATGGCCAATTTATTTTATTTTTGCGTATTACATAACAGTAACAACTACTTAACCTGTGCAGAATAAGATATTTATGACTCTAATATAAGGATACAGTGTAGAGAAATACAGGCCTAGTAGAACAGGAGAGACTTTGAGAAGCAGAGATGCAAGATTGGATGATAATACACTATACAGGCTTGGGATGGTAGTAGAGAGAATTTCCCCTCAACTATACATTAGAATCCTGCTTGTTAAAAAATATAACCAAGTTTAATTAGTCAACAACAAGCCTAGCTTATTAAACTCTTTCTAGATAATGTCCAGTGACTGTTATACATAACCCACTCAATAGAGTACAACTATGCATAACAGTTCCATTAATCTCCTTGATTATAGGTGTTCTGATTGTATTGTCCTTGCTCGTGGCTGAGCCAATACCTCACTACCAAGCACGGCTCAGCTTAAGTCAATAAGCTAAAAGATGCACAACACTCAAGTGCTAAAGGATAGCAAATGTAAAACCTGGATACTTTCAGATACTCTAGAATCTTAATTGGACTTGAAAATGCAGTAATTAATTTGACTCAAGAATACAAAAAAGTGCTAGACCACTAGGTGAGGAAAAGTTGTATTACCTAAATCCTACCAGTTTTATTGCCTATTCACTTACTGACTAAACCATCTCTGGTATGGAGTACTTTTCATATTTTCACAGAACCACAAAATTATTTGGGTTGGAAGAGACCTTGAAGCTCATCTCATTCCAACCCTCTGTCATGGGAATGGACAGCTTCCACTCGACTAGGTTACTCAGAGTCCCTTTCAACCTGGCCTTAGACACTTCCAGTGATGGTGCAGCCACAGCTTCTCTAGGCAACCTTTTTCAGCACCTAATCACCCTTGGAATAAAAAATTTCTTCCTTACATCCAACCAAAATCCTCTTTCACTCAAAAACCATTGCCCCTTGTCCTGTCAATAGAAATCTTGGGGGAAACAAAAAGGGGAAAAAAAAAAAAAAAAAAACAAAAAAAGAGGGGTTAAAAAAAGGTATAATAAAATCTTTCTCCATCTTTCTCACAAACCCGCATTATACATATAAAAAAGCTGAACAATCTCAACTCTTTTGACCTTTCCTTTTTTCACCTCATAGGAGAGGTGCTCCAGCCTGTTAACCATCTTTGTGGCCCTCCTATGGACCCACTCCAAGATCCCTGCCTTGCTTGTGTTGGGAATGCTGGAGACAGATGCAGTACCTTCAGGGTCTGAAGGTGGGGTCTCACCAGAGTGGAGCAGAGGGGCAGAATTACCTCCCTCAACCTGGTGTACCACTTCTTCTCATGCAGCCCAGGACACCACTGGCTTTCTGGGTTGCAGGTGCACATTGACAGTCCACAGCCAATTTTTCATCCACCAGTATCCCAAGTCCTTCTTCTGCAGCATTGCTCTCAAATCATTCATCCTCCAGCTTGTGCTGATAATGGGGATCACCTGACCCAGGTGTAGGACCTTGCACTTGGCCTTGCTTGACTTCAAGCAGCTTGCAGATCCTCCAGCTTGTCATGCCCCCCGTCCCCCACCCCGAATGGCATCCCTTCCTTTTAGTGTATCAACTGAACCACCCACCTTGGTGTCATTTGCAGCCTGTGCTGAGGGTGCACTTGACCTCATTTATTTTGCTGATGCACATTCTGAATAGCACTGGTTTCAATACGAACATCACTCCTTACTGGTTCTCACATGGATACTGAACTAGTGACTGTAACTCTTGGGACAAGGATGGTGTGGAGGACATTACGACAGAACCAGACAAAAAATGAAGCAGCATGCTGAGAGAGAGTTTTCACTCAGAAAGACCTGTCTGCAGTAAAAAAACAACAGGGAACATATTACAAAGCGTTTAAAAGACTTAAAATTTTTCCCAGCCTCCCAAGTTTATTCCACAGTGAATCATTTTATGTAAAACTAGGATGCTGGCAAAATCAGGTATGGCTGAAGCTCTGTAACTAGGTTTAGCAGATCTACTCAAAGATCTGATGATTTATCCCACCTAAAACATGCACAACAAAGCCTAAATGAAGTGGACCTAATTTATGTCAGAGAAGAAAGGTATAAGCCATCTGAATCTGCATTTCACCATTTCCAACATTTATGACTATATTAAAATTTAATAAAGTGTTAAATTGAGTTTCACTTTTGATATGAACCTACCCCACTGGTATGAAATTTGAACCTCAGAAGGCAAAATTAATTACATACACACGCACAAGGATTTACCAGCAGTAGCTAGGGAAGTTTTATCTGCAGTAGCGCCACAGCCAATAGCTCCCATATAGTACGGTACTGCTGTGGATAAATAGCCCATTTTCTTCAGTTTGAGGATGCCCTTCCTGGGCGGTACACATACATAAGTGGAGGAAATTAAGAATGGTAAATGCAGGCCAAGTGACAAAAATGACATCTTGGTAGTGTCACAGTTCCTCAAAAGCTGTTCCAAGTGAAACAGAACTTCCCTAGCAATTCGAGTTGGAAATAATAAATTGAGCCTTCTCAATGTTTCTCAAAATAGTGATAAAAGTTTTTTTTTAATATTTCATCATCCCTTTGGCCTTCAGTGTCCATTTGTAAGGTAAAACTGAACTGCAGTTCACTGCTACAGGAAATTGTTTATGGGAAAATCACTGATTCTACAATGAAGTAAAAACTAATTTCAACATTCATTTCAACAGTCACATGACAGCATTTAATACTGCTGTCACATTAACGAAAAGTACTGCTTCCTTTAACAAAAAAAACCCCATTCCTAAACCATGCACTTGACTAATCTCTTCTAAAGAATCAGACTGATGACACAAGTTAAAAAGCTTTAAGAAGTATTTGCCTTTGTCATTTATAAATGCTGTGAGGAATCCTTAAGATTCCAAGGAAAGAAGGTTAGGACATCTATTCCTCTGAAAAATATACCTGCAGGCTAATAAATAACTAGCTGCAGACAAAGACAACAAAGTCAAGAGAATAACTATTACAGCAATCTAATTTAAAAAGAAAACTATATTACGTATGCTCAATTTGAAAATGCTCCACTTTCCGTTTTATAATTCCTCAACATTATGGAATCTAATAAGGGAAAGAACCTTGCTTCTCAACACACAAGAGCAGAGTAATTGCTCAGGATTTCTGCAAATGTACTAACACAATAAACATTACCACTATTAATACCCATACATGTAAATGAACTAAAAGGAAGTAAACCCACTGATGAAACAGCTCAAATAGACAAAATTCTACAATTCTTCAGAATGCTGCCTTCCTCCCTTAAGGTGAATAAAAAGATTCACCCTTTCTTACCCATGTAACATACTTTCAAAATGAAGTTTAAAAGATTACTATATAATGACAGTAAAACACTTAGTATCACTCATCATGACTTTATTAGAGGGATCTTGCTGACAAATAGCAAATGAGGAAGCATACATAGTACTTATTAAACTCTATTCAAAAGCTATTTTTCCCTTTCTGAATGCTGCGTTCCCGCTCTTCTTCCAGAATAATACTTCCACTCTTTCTGCCATCAGTGCTGAGTATCTATGATCTTAGGCCTACACTCCCACTGCAGTAATCTGCAAAACCATTTGAATTCCATAGGAATAGAAAAAGATTCTCTCAGAAGTTAAATTATTTCAGACTCACCAATTTTTATTTCACCTTAGCTTTGTGGCTTGCCTTCCCTCCCTAAAGGCTTTTTTTTTCCTATTCCCCTTTCCAAAGGAAGGCAAGCCATGGATTTTCATTTAGTCAGATCAAGGTTTACATCATGTCAGTGAATTAAAAAACAGATTTTTCCAAGGTGCAAACCAGCATGCCTATGGTACCGAGGCAAAGGCTGCTTTACCAAGCCACGTTTATGCTTTTCCACAATGCGGGTCATTGCTGGAGGCCTTCGGGGCTCCTGGAGCAGCAGACCAGTCCTGAGGGGGTTTGCTCATTCTGCACGTTTGTTTTGCCACGGAAATATCACGCACATTGGAAGAGGAAATCAGCTTTGCAGCAACACCTTCAAACAAGCTAAGCAGCTTTGCAAACCCCGTGCCCCCCATCGCAAATACGTGGCTTTCCAAGGAGCAATTAGTGCAGAGCCCAAACACGCAGGTGTGCCCCCGGTGACCTTCCCGCGGCGCCGGCCGGCAGCACCAGCGGGCAGCTCCCGCTGCGCGCCCCGCGAACGCCGGCAGCCCACAGGTAGCGCCGCTCAGCGGGCTCCGCCCCCGCGCACCGCTCCGGCGCCCCCCGGCCCCGCTTCAGGCATCCCACACTCGGCTCGGCCCGGCCCGGCCCGGCGTGCGCACCTGCCGCCCGGCCCCTCTCTGCCCCACAACGCGGACAAAGCGGCCACAACGCACCTGCTCCCGCGGCGAGGGCGGCGGCGGAAGCTCCAGGTCTGCCCGCCCCCATCTCTGCGCCCACCGGCTCTTTCCCTGAACCGATCGTTCTGCTTTGCTCCAGGCCGAGCCAGGCGCTCCGGCGTCCCGGGGTCTACCGTCAACACGGGGGACTCTGCGGCCACCGCGCCCCCACATTCGCCAAGGGGCACAAACTCCGTCTCCCTCCGGCCGCCGCTGTTCGGCCGGGCGGATCTACGCTGTAAACAGGCCGGAGGACAGTACAGGCGCCGACCGCCCCCGCCCCAGCACCGGCGCTCGCCCCGCCGTGCCCCGCGCTCACCGTAGAGATGTGCGGAGGCTTCGCCCTTCCTCGCCATCGTCTCTCGATGCCCTCCACGCCGGCACTGCCGGGGCACAGCCAGGGGCCCGGCGCCTTCCCCCGCCGCTCAGCGCGTTCTTTGTTGCCGCGAAGGCATGAGAGGCGGCGGCGGCCGGGCAGCCTCCCGCTCCGCTCAGCCGCGGCCGCCCGCAGCACCACCCGCACCCCACGCCCACCCTCCCGTCCCGCCGGCTCCGCGGCGACGCCTGCGCCGACCCGCGGGGGCGGTGCCGCTGCCCGGGTCGCGATGAGGGGGAGTGCGGGCGGAGCTGCCGCGCCGAGGGCTGGCGAGGGGTGCCGGGACGGGCCGCCGACTTCGCGTGGGCCCGGCGGCAACTTCGGCATCTGAGGAGAGCGAGCGAGGCCGGACCCAGCGAGCCGTACCTGGCAGGGCGGTTTCCATCCTCCCGCGCCAGCCACTGCTGACCGCAGCGGGGTGTCTGTGCCCGTGCCCTGCGCAGAGGCCGGAGCTGTTGCCGCCGGTGGGAAGCGGCCGGCCGGCCCTGGAGCCGCTCCCCGCCCGCCCGGGCCCCGCCGAGAAGCGCCTCCCTTGGCGGAGCTGTCCGTGCGGCCCGTGCTGAGCGCCGGGCCGGCCGGGCCGCCCTCGGGCAGCAGTCTCCTGCCCAGCAGGAGCTCCCGGCGCTGGAGGAGGTGAAGCGTTACGC
Organism: Ammospiza nelsoni; assembly: GCF_027579445.1. NCBI lineage: Eukaryota > Metazoa > Chordata > Aves > Passeriformes > Passerellidae > Ammospiza > Ammospiza nelsoni. The sequence goes on from NC_080641.1 coordinate 36,393,601, forward strand.
GCTCACCGACAGCCCTCCGTCTGTCCCTGACTGAGGAAGTGTGCTGGTCCTGGGTTGGGGCATTTTCATGATTCAGTCAAAAAACACCCTCAATACTGAGAAATACCCAATTCTGGTCATAAACTTTCCTTCAGTTGCCATCCTCCTCCATGCGTTTTATCTGAATGGGACAAAGGCCACTTACGAGCAATTAGTCCAGTTGCTGAGGTTCTTTTACAGTCGTGACAGCACAAATCATGACTACAGCAAAAGGCCACTATATGCAGATGTCATGATGTTATTATCTGTTGTCACTAAGTCCAAGACAACAGAGTATTTTATAAGACAAAACATTTTGAAATGACAGAAGTGCACCTATCAGCCATTACTTGTATTTTCAGACATGAGCTTTGGAGGAAAAGTTACTTTCCAAGGCTTGCAAATAAAGATAGCCTTCCTAAAATTGGCTTAAGACCTCAAAAGCACATGGCTCATTTATTGATGAGTAAGGTAATGCCCATAGATCATGGAAGTTGTTGCTCTGCTTGTATGGAAACGTAAACCAATCATCTGTGCATTAGTGAGGGCACGTGCCTTTTACATACAAGGTGTGTGCATCATCAGGTCTTGTAGAGGTAGCTGCCTTGGCTAGTTTCAAGAAAATTAAATCAGGCATATTTATGACCTTATCTATCCTCCTAGCGTTCTCAGTTCAGGCCAATCACTGCAATATGAATTATATGTATTATATTAAAAATACATATGTAGTTTTGTCTGATGTAGTTTTGTCTGGTAGTAGTGGAAATACTGGGGGTAATCACTCCTCCTCCCCCCATATATAGAATTGTTAGAATTTATACTTTTATGTATATATTTTCAAATGAGTACTTGCTTCCTTCCTTTCATCCCATTTTATCAGAGTGGGCAGAGGTTTATGATTTTGATTCATAATCATAAATTTGGGCAGAGGTTTATGATTCTGTGCACTGCTCATAGTCTACAAATTTATTGAGAGCTCCTTCTTAACCTGTCTCCCTAACCACTAGGCCACTTACCTAGCCTAGCTACCCAAGATGCCTGTTTGTGTTCCAGGAAATGGATCTCAAGTAAATACCTGATGTGGAAAATGGTTGATGTACTTTGCTAAGAAGAAATTCTTATTTAATCTCAGTGATGTTGACTAGGAAAACAATTCCGACAATCTCACCTGCAGCAAAAAGATCTTCTTGTGTCAAAGACTGAGTCGAACATGAGAAATGCGGCATAGGACAGCTTTGTAAGAAGGAAGGAAGTGTATTAATGTCTTCTGGCTCATTCTGATAAGGCATGGCAACCTAAAGGTAGCAGGACATGACCGGATTTGATCATCAGAGCTTTAGTGGCATGCTTGAGGAAGCTTTTACCCCTTGTGCAGGGGAATGTATGGATAGATAGTATATAGCTGTATTGTTTGGCATGGCCTCATGGGTGCCTGGCATCGGGCCAGTGTCAAACCACAACAACAGCCTACCTTCAATAATGAATATTGGAATCTCAACAAAAACAAACATAGGTAATACAGGTAGTATAGCCTGTTCTACAAATAAATATCTATGACACATAAGTATCACATATTATATATATATATATATAATACAGAGCTTATACAATATCTATATTGTGTTTATACTATACAGTTTATATAATATAGTATTTATATCCTCCAGGAGAAGTAAATTTTTACTTGGTTCTGACCACCAGAACCAAGGAACTACTAAAAAATACACTAAAATAAAAGAGAAAACTTGCTAAAAAGCATTCAAAATGTTAGAATAGTGCTAAAAACTACAAGACAGCTATTCAGATAGATAGAAGGCTATGTAAGGAGACCACTTTGAGACATAGCAGATCATCTTTGTATATTCATGTTTCTCTGAAGGGCCTGAGATATGGCAGAAGGAAATCACCAGGACTAGATAGAATGAAAAGGGCAGTAGCTACAAACAAGGCACAATATATCCATATTCCTTTAACCTACCAAAATAGGGAACAATTGTGATCAAGTGAGTAAATCATAAAGGATCACTAAATTTGGCATGTTAAGTGTGAAAGAACAGTAAGGCAGGCCAAAAAAGAATTTGACTATTAATTGCAAAAAAGGATGCCAAAAAGAATATTTTGTCTAAAGGCCAAGAGGAGGAAAAGAATATGTAGAGTTAATAGGATATTTTCCTTAAGTCTTCTATGCACATATAGACTTGAAGGTGATAAGCATTTTCACAATTTTTTGAAAATACTTCCAATAAAAATCCATAAAACTGCTGACCATGCCTCTGAATGTTGCAAATAATGAAAACTACAATAATGCAGAAAGATTTCTGTGATATATTGGAAAAGTATAATTTTTGTAAAGAGAAGTCAAGGCTCAGAGAACTACTGAAGACTTCCCAAGGAGCCAGAAAACATGAAAATGAGGGCATACAGCTGATTTTCAAGTTATTTGGATTTCTGAAAACATTCCACAAGGCTCCTCATGAAAAAAGTTTTAAATAAAATAATCTACCACAGAGAGAAAAGATATTTTATGGCTGAAAATTGTTAAAGGGTGTTAGAATGGCCTATCATTCCTTGCAGCACCAGGACCTTCCTGTCCTGCCCTGCCGTTGGAGGCCACGCCGGTGCCGGGGATGCAGGGTCCCTGCCAGGCAGTGACGCGGCTGCTGCTGCCTTCCTGCTCGTGGTGCACAGTCTTCAGCAGCACCTACACGCAGCACTCACCCTCAGCTCCAGCACAGAGCACAGGCAGACACGTCCTCTCCTCCTCCTGGGCTGGCAGAGACAAAAGGTCACGAGTGCAGGCACGCACAAGACTCCCTGGGTGCCCAAGCACATTCACCCACTACTCCTGGCCAGATCCCCGCCTCCTTACCTGCCTCAGGAGAGCCTATTTCCAGGCTGGTTCAGCTCGATGCTTGCTGCAAACATATTGCACTCACAGATCCCACAGGAACTCCACGCTCACAGGTTGCCATGGGTGGCAGAATGGATCCCTGCCTGTCTGACGGCCTGATGTCTCCTACTCATCGGCAAGTCCATCTTGGAGTTTGCCAGGAAATGAGAAATGCACACCCACTATGGAGAAGATAATCCAGCACCACACACGCAAGGTGTGACATGTGGTCACGCTCCAGCTACTGGTGCTGAACCCGTCACTCACCTCACCCACAGCAGCCCCTCCCAGCAGGAGAATTTCAGGACATGCACTCACTGTGCCCACATCAGCAGCTGGCAGCTAACACCTCCAACCACTCCAGCAGCAGATAACGAGACCTCCACCACACCAGCAGCACCAGTGGGCACTTTACATTCCCAAATGTAACCTTGGTACCAAATCCACTCATAGAGGACCCTTTATCCTCACAACACACATACACATGGGAGAGTGAGATTGGGCTCAGTCAGACAAGTGTACCTACTGCCCTTTTTAACATTGACTGGTCTATTTAATGGTCCATTCTTTATCTTCTCCTCTCTTCCTCCAGATGCAGTTCCCCTGCACATTCCTTCATTAGTTTGAATAGCTCCACAGATCCATTTCCACATTATGGACCCTCACATTTGCATCTTATCAGGTGCAAAGTCCCAGTTTGCAGTTTATTGAGAGACAGTTTGTTCCTTGTCTTTATCACTGTTGTCTTTGACTGTCAAGTGTGTGTCTCCACATTTTGTTTATGGCTTTCCACCTTTTGTTGTTATCTCATTTGACAAGACCTTTGATCAGATAATGGTACTGAAATAAACATTCCTCATCAGTTAGTACGACTGATTTGTGTGTCATCCCTGACTTCCTTATCATTTGTCAGTCAGGTCTTTCATGTTCTTATTTATGGCTTCCTCCATTGCTGCACTGAAAAAGTTCATGACCAGATATCCTTAAAGAAGCACACATTTTCCTTCCACATAACTTTATGAAAATGTTTTTTAATTGGTGGGGTCACCCATAGATTCTCAAAGGCTTGTATGTTGGGACTCTTGTTCCAGATACTCATCAAAGATTTTAAAAAGGAGAGGAATACTGAAGAAGGAAAATTTGATGCCAATAGTTATGGGGCTGAAAGAATTTCAGAGAAGCTCACGGCAAATAAAATGTAAAATGGCATGGAAAAGGCGTGAAGAGAAATAAGTACATACAAAGATGAGCTTTGAGTTGACCATTATATCCCGCATCCTGTTATCATAGATAATACACGAAAATTTTCACTTTGGTGTTCAGAGGAATTTTAAAAAAGGGTAACAGAAAAATCACACAAAAAGACCATGGAAGTTATACTCTTATCTTTTTGCAAGAACATGAGCGACTTTATGATTCTGATTCTTTGACACAAAGCTAAGACATTGCAGGAAGTACTCAAAGATGATTATTCAGCTTGGAAAAGAAATTGCTATTTGGATATCAACACTTCTTTTTAATAAAATCTTAGACCCAAAGAGGATGATTGCCTCAAAGATGTTATGTTTCAATGTGCCTGTCTGAATTCAACTAGTAGGGACTACAAATGAAATTATCAGATGTCTGATTAAAAAGAAGCAACCTGGAGTGGTTCTTCATACTGCAGAAACTAAGCTGTGGTTCCCAACACATTCAAAAAGCAACCAGTCAAATTAATGGAAGAGACATTTATGAAGCATTATTAAACAAAAAGGCATCACCTCCAGCTCAGGAAACTTATAAATTTAAAAATTTTTGGAGGGTAGAAAAAATTTAGAAAAAAAAATTTTATAAAATCACTACGTTATTGGTAAATGACCTGGAACCATTTCCTGACCATTCTTTGTTGCACTACCATAAACTGGAGACTATGTCAAATGGATCTTTGGTCTGACCTAGTACAAGTCTTGTTACTTCCATGGAAAAATGAGCTTCAGCTATTCATGTTGTAAAGAGCCTCATTGTTTGTCACACGAAGGTCAGATGAAAATCTCAATTGCCACCTTCTTGTGCTCGTGTTCTCAATCCCAGCATTCTTCTTCCAGAATCTCCAACCCAAGATGTCTCCCCTTCTTTCGTTTTGCACTGCACATGCCTCAATAGGGCTATACCTCAGCTAGTGTTTCTAAATTCTACCTTATACAATTCAACAACAAGCAACAGCTATCATGATTATTGAATTGTCTTTATTATGCAGGCATAAATTCTGTCAGCTGTTATAGAAACTGAACTCTTGTGATTTAAGGCATATTTTGCTTAGTGTTTTGTCATTTGCTGCACTTACTAAAAATAAGTATACGCGTCTTACTATAAAATTAGTGTCAACACTGTATCAACACACATGGTTTGGTTCTTGTATAGTATTAAATAATAGCATTGGTATAGTCTTGCAGAGCCACAAATGGAGTTTTACAATATAAATCTTTATTAAAATCCCACCTACCATAGTGTCACGGTGGTGCTTATGTGGTACCTCACTTTTAGTCAGCTTGGGCTGGCAGAGTTGTAACTTCACTGTTCTGGGGTCTAACCTACAAGTAAGTGTTAAATTCATTTGCGAGAGGTATGTTCACTACAACTGGACTTTTACTAATATATGATTCTACAAGGAGAAATGTACCAAACAATGTATCTTAAAGATTTTTAGGCTACTAAAGTGCCAGCTACAGCATGTTTGGTGCAAAAATCTCCTAGTTACTTCCTTTACATACGGCCAGGCCTACCTCTCTTTCTTAATGATCAACTTGTTTTCATATTTCATGCAAGGAAAAGCCGTGCTTGTCTAAGTAAGCACTTGTTTCTTAACACAGCTAGTCCTGAAAAAGTCTCACCGTACTTTAAAAAAAAATTAGGACAGGTGATTTTTACATTAAGGCATGGTTCAAAAATTATCTTCTCAGGTTTCTACTGACTTTCTTTTTCTTCGGAAAGTCAATAGAGAGCAAAATTATTACAGGATGCCACAGATTGTTTTTTATTTTTTCTCAAGCTCTGTACATCTGTCCCTTCTCTTTCCTTACGGTTCATGTTTGATAGTCACATAAGTGTAACCCAGTGTGGTTTGATGACATTAAGGAAAAATATTTGGTGTGTTTACAAATAGTAGTTAAATAAAAAACTTTCAAGACTTAGAGCTGCTATGACTTTGTGATTAAATGAGATTGAAAATTTGACATTAAGTACTGTTTGTGATACCCAGAAATTAAACAATCTAAAATATACCTCAAAATATTTCCATTCAAGTATTACATTGTCTTGATTTTAGATCATTCAGAGTTTTCCACAGAGATGCTTTCCTTTTTTTTTTATTTTTCCCAATAAATTTATTGTTTTAAAAACCATGAAAACTCTAGGAAAAAAAACCTTAACCACCACCCCAAGCTCCTCAACTAAATCCCAAGACAACTCAAGACAAACTAAAAAAATCACAAGGGCTTGCAACAGAAATTTAGAAAAAAAATGTTTGATTTAAGATGTTTTAAGTTACTATTGTATCAGGGATCAAAGAAAAGCAAAACAGGTCATAACTATGAAGAAGTTGCCATGCTTGTTGCATTGCACTACATCAAAAATTATTCTACTTTAAAGATCATGAATTCAGAACCTACACACAAAATTTTACTACGTTTGTTTTGTGTAGTAACTTCAGTAACTCTTAATATATAAATCACTGCAAAAATTTCATTTGCTTTTCATTTCTAAAACAAAAGTTCATTAAAAAATGGTAAAATCCTGTTTGTTGTTAACAATTTAAAAACGTCCAAGCCAGTAAAACACCTAAAATTAGTAATTAGTAATTACTAACATTTAATTATTACTAATTAGTAATAATTGCTAATTAATAAAAAATAACACTTCAGCCTAGAATACAGTTGCTAACTTTAAGGGATAAGCATCCTGGTTCTGGCCAGGACCAGGTTACTTTTTGCAGTGGCCAGGAGGCACATGGCCAGGACCCAGAGGTTATTCTTTGCCACCTCACCATTGTTGGGGCGGGAGGAAGGGGCTGCTTCTGGTTGTAGTAGTTAGGATTAATGAGCATTTTGCATATGAATCACTCTGTCTCTTTTGCACACTTTTATTATTATTGTTACAGTTACTGGTATTTTTCTTATCCCATTGCTGTTTCCAGTAAATTGGTCGTAACTCATGACCTTATGTGTCTCCAGTTCTGCTCTCCAGCCTGCCATAGGGGGAGTGAGAGTGATTTGAAGAGTCACAGAGGGAGCTCTAAATCAGGGAGTACCATTCCTAAATTACAACATTACAAAGCAACCCTATATCTAACATTACATAATACAATTTATACTTTTATATGTTTAGTGGAGGAGCATGGAAAAATATGTAATTTGCAGAAATGGAATTCAGAGATCAGGTTATTAACAGGTTATTAACTGCACAAACTCAGATTATGAATAAGCAGTGTCAAATCTTGTGCACATAATCCATTTAGTTTGCTCCTGTAAGAATGTGTCTCCCCCCATGTTTTGTCATTGGATTTATTGCCCTGAATACCCTTCCAAGAAACAGATGCTATATTCTTCTCTTCAGCCTGCCACAGGAGGAGGGGAAGAAGGAAGGAGCAAGCATAGTTTGAAGACTCTCAGCATCAGCAATATATTGGGGAACACCATTCCTAAACCATGACAATGAGCAGTAGTTTGTAGTGTAATAACATTACTGTGCTTACTGTAAATGCTGTGTTTACATTTACTTACTGAAATGCTAAATTACGCATTTCAGCAATAAGCATCATGCATTCTGCTGGTTAATATATAAGAGAGTATTCTAGGTTAATAGAGAAACATACTGGGCAGTATATAATTCTTACTGCAGTAAAAGTGATCAGAGGAATATTAATTAAGAAATACAACACACTATTAAGCGTTTGAAAAATGAAAGGCAGATGCTGTATTTCCTGCTTCAGAGAGACAGGCAAAAGTCTAACTACACCTTGTGGAAATTTTTATCTATTTGCACTCCTTATGTAAATAAGTTGAACCTCAAAGTTCTACTAGTTCAGCCTTTGACAATAACCTTGCCATCCTTCATACCCCTCTAATCCCAAGCACTCAGCAGAAATGGACCATCTGGGTTTTGAATTTTCTCCTCCAGATTGGCCTTGGGAAAACTATGTTGACAACATATTGCCAAAAGAATTCTCATTTGTTTACCCAAGGAGATGTGAAGAGAGGTAGCAAAAAAAAAAAAAAACAATTTGAAGGAGAGAAGGAAGGTAAGCAAAGGTATAGCTTTATCAGTGAAAGCTGCATGCTGAGCAGCTGATTTTAGAACCTTAACCTTATCGTTTAGTGGAAATGTCCTGGAATACCTTTGTATTGGCTCTATGCACTCTTTTCTTCCTTTTTGTGGAACAATTTATTTTCTTTAACGTCTACAACCCTGCAGGAGATCACAGATGGTTAGCAGCTTTTTACTACAGAAGCTTGCTTCCAGGAAGTACAGACATCTGTCTTCAGAAGCAAGTAGCAAATTTCACATGCAAAGATGCTTCTAGTGTAAGGCAAACCAGGACAGCATCAAATGTTATTGTGTATTGCCGACTCAGTTTCTTCAATTTGACAGTTTCAGACAACAACCTTCTCAGTCTCTGTCTTCATGAGCAGTTCAGATTAGGTGAGGAGTGTAGTTTTGAATGAAGTTTCCAAATTGTCCCTACTTACGGTGTCTTACTTGATTCACAGAGAGATATCAAAGCACATGGACTGATTTTTGGAAGAAATTTACTCAAAGACATGGTCTAGGAGTGCACCCAAAGTGTTCCAACCCCTTACTAGGGAACACTCAGTCAAGCTGGAATTAAAAACACTCCAAAATGTTCTTGAGGTCTTGAATAAAACATTTCACTGCATAAACCAAATAGCTGTGTTTTGCATTACTTCCTGACGTCAACATTCCCTCAGTGTACTGATGTATTCAATCTCCCTACTTTAGGGATGTCCTCAACCCCATTCAAAGCTGTCTCTTCACCTCAAAAAAGACCTATTCACTACTTAAGGGGTATGGATCCTAAAGCTTCTCAAAAATCTCTAAATCTCAAAAGCATCTGGAAATAATGTTTCATTTCTGATCACTGTAGGATTTGAAGCACTTCCTGCAGCTAGCAACTATGTTTATTATATAGCATTCTTACAGGTGTTTAATCATAATCAGTCAGGTGAAGTTGCTTGTTACATATGACAGGATGTATTACATACAACATCAGCTTTTTATACATACTCTGAACCCATCTATGCATCTTTAGATGTTGATGTGTGCCATCTTAGAATATGCACAGTATAATCCATGCCAGAAATCAAAAATTAAAAGTTTAAAGCTTTCAAATGAGATTAGCATATTTCCTTATATACAATCACAACACAGTGTTGCGATGAGAAATAAACCAAAGAATACAAAGATATTGTGTACACACAAACTACACAAATAGTTAAATAATATATAGGTGGAAAATGGACTGCTCAGTAATGAAATTCCCTCACTATATTCAGAACCATGATCTGTGGAACCCTACATAAAATGGAACACAAAAATGCGACTTTGAGTGCTGGTATTTTAAAGCCCCACTGCAGCTTTACATTCCAAAGGTATGGTGTACTTGAAACAGGAACATACAGAATCTTCAAAAATACTTAAACAACACAGTTTTAAGCTATGCTTATGTCTTTTACTCTATTGCCCTGAAAGTACAGGGGAAAAAAAATCTTCTGATTTAGAGTGAAAAAGCAGCAGCCTATACACTGAATCAATGCTGTCCACTTGCCTTCCTTAGGTAATCACCTGAAATCACAACAGTATGAAGTCTATAAAACATTACAATCATCTCTTTTCAGACAACTGATAAATATGTCTGTAAATAACTTTTATATGGCTAGTTTTCTATCAAACTGTTTCTTTTTGTATTAACCACAAAATCAATACTGTCAATTGTCAGAAACAGAACAAGCAACTAAGAGCCAAATATAAAAAGGCAATAATGACACAAAAATATTTGTTGCATACTATTTTGTATTATTATGCAAAATAAAATGTTATTAAAAATCTAGCTTCCAGAAAAATATTTATTTTGTTAATTTTGTTGAAATTTCACACCAAATAAGGAATTCACAGAGAAATCAATGGCTGCCATTTTTCTTGGTATCCTTGTTTTAATAAACCCCTAAACAACACTGCTGTGAAACAGTACTATTCAAGAGCATATATTTTATTCGCCACAGATAATTTCCAAAAGCATTGCTTTTCCTTTAAAATACAACTGGAATAAAGAGCAGTTAGAAGCACATTTTAGGTAACTATCAATACAGTCGATACTTAAAACTCCCGTGCGCCAGGCCCAGTCACTCTCCAGTTCCTGGCACTCTTCCGAAACATGAGTTTATGATTCCCTGAAGCACAAATTACAGTAAAATGCTTACACGGGCTTTGCTGCTAACAGGTGAATGATGCAGGTGACTGGAACCAGCCTAGGACACCCAGCAAACAGGCGGCGAAGCAGCACAAGCCGGGGCACGGACACGGCCGGCGTTCGGGCCGGCGGGCCGGGGCGGGCCGGCCGCAGGGCACGGCGCTCCTCCCACGAGCGAGAGCAGCAATAGGAACTCGCCGGAGGCTCTCCTCGCAGGAGCCGAGCAAGGCGGGGGGGGGCTGTCGAGCCCAGGGCCGCCCCAGCGCCTCGGCCCAACGGGCGGGCCCGCGTGGCACCGCCCCGGCCCCCGAGCACCGCCCCGCCGGAGCTGCTGCGGCTGCCGGGCTCTCCCGCCGAGATGGCTGCGCTGAGGGCGACGCGGGTGAGCGGCCAGGGCGGGTGAACGCTCGGGGGACACAAGACCCAGGGAGAGGCACGGCACGGGACGGGACGGACCGCGGCGCTGCCGGTGCTAGCGGCCAGGGGAGCCCGGGCGGCGGGGAAGGGCGGCGGGATCGCAGAGGGCGAAGGGCGGAAGAGGCAGGGCCAGCCTGCGTTCCGCCCGCCGTGACTGTCCGGACGGCTGCGGGCGTAGGGGCTGCCCCGGTGGGGAGAGCTGGCGGGGCTGGGATCCACCCGCTGTGCTGCTTTTCCTGCCTCGCAGTATTACCCGAGTTTACGGCCGTAATCCTCGCGGTTCGAATGGGTATTGCCATTTGATGTTCTTCACTGGCGATACTGCACAGCCCTGGGGATCCTCATGGGGCAAAGGCCGCGTCGTGCCAAGTGTGTCTGGCACCTCTCCATTTAACGGTGGAGACGGCTTCAAAACACCGGGATTAGAGTTCAGGGTATTTTATCCAATGCATTTCCTTTAGCGTACGTATGTTATTTCTAAAAAATATGTGTGAAAATATGTGTGAAATATAATAGTTGGTTTTCTAAAGTACAAACTTTCTACTGTATTGAACCACCAATAACCTCACAGCTTCAAACTAGAAAATTAAAACCATTCAGAATTCATTTAGCATTGCACATGCCTTTTTCTAGATTCCCCATTTTCAGAGGCATTCATGAGTCTGAATTACTTGAAAGGCCCTTCACAACCTCCTAGTAGCAGTGTTGGTTTGCCCTAAATTGATGCAGCTTGGCTGCTGGTCCTGAGTGTTGCTGTGAGAGTGAGGGAAGAAGTCTCCATCTGAAGTTGGTATATTGTGGCTCAAAAGTAATGCTTTAGGCAAAGGAAGCCCATAGGGAGGAAATTACTATTTCAAGTTCAGCCTCCTGACATGTTACCCCCGCAACAAACTCTTGATAATTCTTTTCCTTTTTGCCCTGAGATACATGAGGCAGAATCAAGGTTAACGACCCTTAGCTTATAGTTGTCCCACTGTTTTCTGTGATGTGCATCTTTTCAAACAGGTTCTATAGCTCTTTTGGTAATAAAGAGATTGCATCACTTTTGTGAGTAGCTTTGTCGTACCCTTTTCCTGGTAGCACATTCTTCCAGTGTTAGTCTTGCTACACTGATGATTGCATTTGTAATTGCGACAGAATTTATACAGTAGTGCAAGGAAATGCAGTAGGAGTTGTATCTGAACATCACTAGCAGTAGTTTGTCACTGAATCCAACTGTTCCTCAGAGTTAAGCAGTGAGAAAGTTGACAAGCAGACAGATGGTTATCCAAATTTTTACATGTAGCAAACCCTCATCCTTTGTCATCTCATCAGTCATGCAGCTTCCAGGTATGAGTCCCATCTGTCCATATTTCTTGGTGGGGGTATTGTTGAGTTTTTCCAGAGTAATCTTAAGTGTTATCTTGCATACTATATTGCAATAGACATAATTTCACTGGTTTAAATTTTACAGCTTCTTTCATATAGGGTATCACTTTCAGCATTAGTTTGAATCCACTTTTCCAAGTGTAAACAAAACCTTTTGGTGGCAAAGCTATGCATTAGTCTATCAAGAGCTGCTCCTTAAAAAAAGAAAAGAAAAAAATTTAAATCATCTGGCTTTTTTTCAACCTCATCTTGTCTTTTTTCCAGATAAAATAAGGCATAAATAATTCTGAAGAATCAAGGTCTATCTAGATTTTTGTGGTATTGTTTTGGCTTTTAATATGAGAGGTAGCAGTAACAGAAAACTTAGCAAGATACTCTTTTGCAATGTCTATTGTTTCTAAAAACTTGAAATTAATAATATATTACCTACAGCAAAATGCAATCCTGAATTATTAATAAATTGACAGTACCAGCACAGTATGCAAATATGTCATAGCCTCTCCCTCTTCCCTGCCTGGAAGTGTTCCTTCTGCATTTCTTCACCTTTGAACTTTATAGATGTTTCCAGTATCCTCTGGAAATACTTTTTTCACTGTGTTGATATCTATTATTGGCAGTATTCATCATGCTTCTTGAGCTGTGTTATAACCATCTATCATATAGCATTATTATTAAGAGCACAGTTTATCTACTATAACTTTTTTGAAAGTACTTGTTGCCTCCCCAGCTGTGTAACTTTCTGCAATGTCCTTGTCTTCTACAGTTCCCAGTAAAATTTCTGTGATTTTTTTGCATTACTATCAATATTTTTTTTTTATGCTAGGAAGTAAGTGACTGCTCTGATCACAATTAAAAAAAAAAAAAAGTCTACATTTTCACAGAAGAAAATCAAGAAGAAGCCTTTCCTTAGTGTTCAGGCAAATTTGGTTTTGCAATATTAATTTGGGCCATCCTAAAAATTATCCAATTTCATATTTTTCACTAATTTTCAAACATTTCAGAGATTCATAGCTCTTGAAGAGAGTAAACCATCCTCTTAAATTCAGACATGTTTTTGCACAGTATTAAGACATTATGAAAATGTAGCCACAATATTTGGGGCTCTAAACTTGAAAAAGCAGAGAAAGTATTTACAATGAAAAAGAATGAATTTATGGTAAGTATTAGGAGAAAAAATAAACTTCAGATAGCTGTCTCTCCTGTTGGAGGACAATAATAATCACCAAGTGTCAGTGGCAGCAGCTTATTAAAAGAAAGCAGAGATTAGTGTAGGATATTATCAAAATATTCTGATATATTGGCTAATAGGTAGGTTGTTTTTAAAATCTTGCTAAATCTGAATGTAGGTAAGCATTGAGTAATAGGATATTCACTAGAGGGCCAGAAAATGAAGTTTGATGAGTGTGTGTATAAATGAAAGAAATATATATTGTTGTGCCTCTGTGAACATAGATTTTAATTATACTTAATAATTTTTAAATACTCAATTGCACAATACTTAAAAGTGCATGCAGTAGTTCACTCATCCTTCGTCCCGTTAAAGCCTGACATTCTTGGTAGAGGTGTCAGTTCATGTAAGTGCTGCTTGCCACAGGAGGAAAACACAATGTAGCCAGTAATTGTTTTATCACAGTAGTAATTGTATTTTACTTGATGTGACACAGTTTCTAGAGAGGGAGTCTAAAGTTGGGCTGCAGATAGGTTAGTAGGTTTAGGAGGCTTGAGCTGTAAAGATCTTACACCTCATGTTCTTTTCCTCTCTAGCAAATGCTTCAAACCATCACAGGGCATGGATGGAGGTCCTATTCTAGTAAACCTGCTCAAAACTTACATGTAGGCAAACCTGGAGCGGGCTTTAGCTTTGGTAAGTAGTACCGTTTTTGAAAGAAATGTAACAATAACAGGCAAATTGCAGAGTTAAAAAGAAATCATATCCTGTATTGTAGTTCACCGTGATTTTAAGATGAAGGTCTTTGTTCTAAATATATTTCTAGTAAAAAAATAGTTTGAAAAGCAAAGTAACTTTATTCTTAACTGAGGCAAGGCAGATATGTTTGTAGTGTTCTTAAGGTTTTCTTCTTTTTTTTAACTCATGTCTATGATAAGTTTTTTTTATTGCCTGAGTGTTTTAGCTTTGAATACTTACCTCATTGCTCTTTTCAATGTTACACTACCTAAATGTAGTCATAGTTGAACTTGGTTATCAAGAAATGCAAAAAAAGAAATTTATCTTCATCTTGGCATATTATATATAACATATATATGCAAGCAAATTTAGGGGATCAGAGCTAGATGTTTGAAATTGAGTCAGGATCTTTGGGCAACCTCTGTATTTTTATGCTTTTAATTAGCACAGCATTCTTCTTATTTCTTTTGGTAATACATTTTATGTTACACAGTCATCTCTGCTTCGTTTTCAGTATTTTGTGGATAATTTCATCAGACAAGTAAGTGCGTGTAGGGGTTGATCAGAGAACAACAGAAGTTTTCTCCCAGGAGGAGAAGGAATCTGAACATTTTTGCTTCCTGGAGAGCCCCAAATAGTGGTGGCTTGGGTTATCCTGGAAGGATGCTCTTGTTTTCTTTTTTATCATAGTCTTGACAATTGGCAAAATAAAAGACAGCAGAGGATTTATGATCTTTTTCTCTTTTTTAAAATAGAACTTACTGATGAACAGAAAGAGTTTCAAGCTACTGCTCGTAAATTTGCTGTGGAGGAAATTATTCCTGTTGCTGCACAATATGACAAAACTGGAGAGGTAAATTCTACCGTAGTGTAAGGGAAAATTTGGGGAAAAACAGACTTTTATCTTAACCTGCATAAAATTTAAAGTTTTGGTTGTTATGAATCAGAAGATGATTTTACCATGTCTGTTTCAGTATCCTGTTCCACTTATAAAGCGAGCTTGGGAGCTTGGTCTTATGAATTCACACATACCAGAAAGCTGTGGTAAGTAAACATTCTTTTTAATCTGTAAAATTAAACAATGAAAAGACATTAGATGAGATTCCTATGTGTAATTATGGATTCTGTACTGTCGCATTAATAGTTGCATACTTGAATAATCTAAATTTAATCAGTAGGCAAGTTGACACATACAAGTGTGGTACTAGGTATGGGTGTAATCAGGAGACAAATTAGGCAGATTATGGTTTAGTAATTTATGACCAGATTTTTCTACCGTGATTACAGCTGCTTAGTGTTCCCCTGGTGCAGTGTCAGCTGATTAGGCAGAGAAATTAGAAGGTCATGTTTTGTTCTAGTCTCTGACACAGGCTGGAGCAATTTAAGAGTTTATTCCAGAAGGACAGTTTTTTAGTTTAGATTAAGTGCAGTACAGCAGAGTCCTGACTCATAAGCTGTATGAGTGATACAGACAAACATGATATGCTAGAGAAGGGTTTTAGTGAAAGGAACTCATGCCTCATAAAATCATTGAAGTTCTCTGAAGTAGCTAATAAATGTGTGAGCAGGTGATAGAGAATGCCTGAACTTCCAAAATAAGTTTTAAAGATTATCAGGTTTCATATTGGCAAAATTAGCAGCACAGCCTTGCTAGGTCTTGTGCTATTTGGGATGTCTATAAATAAACGGAGAAGGGCATAAATGCCATAAATGCAAAGGTGATAGAGTTTGCTGATAATACTTAGTTATTCGGCACAGAAAAAATGATCTGGTTCAGACAGCTGAAAGACAGAAAAGGTCACAGAAGAGAATGAGAGTTAAAATGGCAATGTGATTCCAAAAAGAAAAAGTGATGCACATGTGAAGGGAAAGAATCAATCTGAACTTCACAGAGGAAAGGTATGCTGTGCATTAGATACTGCCTCTCAGAAAAGACATCTTTGGATCCTGTGAACATGAGCATAATGCTCAGAAGTGGTCAAAACTGTAAAATCTAAGGTCAAGAGGGACTCTTAAGGGAATGAATTAAAAAGAAGAAGGCATAATTATGCTGCCTCCTGAATGCAAATTGCACTTGCTTCTTTAACTCATTATATAGTCAGATCCTTCCTTCTCGAGAGAGTATTAGGGAAATGGAGAAGGTTCCTAAAAGGATGACAATGAATATAGAAGTTTTATCTTCCGTGTGAGATGTAAACTCTATAGGAGAAATTACTAAAACGTTAGTGTCATGGGAGAATGTGAAAAGGGATTGGTGGTTCACTGTCCCTTTCAATATAACTAGAAGGCATCAAATTATGTCAGCAGATGCTAGATTCAAAACAAGTAAAAGGAGATGGTTCTGCATGCAGTGTGGAGTTAATTTGCAACTTATTGCCCCTGTAGGATATAGGTGCTAAAATTTGACATAGATTCAAAAAGACACTGGTTAAATGCATATAACAGATGTCTGTCAGGGGTTGGCATAAGAAAGATACCAAAGAGAATTATTTCTTTGACCGAGGAAGTCACCTGAAAGTTCAGGAAAATATTTTTGAGGTAGTTGTTATTGTACTTGTAGGTAGTGTTGGCCAGTTTCCTGTAGTGTTGGCTTCTGTCAGAAACAGATTACTGCGTTGGCTGTCTACTAATATGGACACTTTTTTGTTCCCAAATGCTTTTGGCTCAGGGGCCCTTTCTCTGCTTCCTAGGAACTCTTAATTCTTGAATGTACAGTAGTAAAAAAATGTGAGTGGTACATTCTTGCCACTTTGTGCAAGTTGTCCCACGTTAATCAAACAATAACTCTGGACACGTGACACATAATTTTCAAATCGCCTGCTACTCTTCTGATGAAGCTTTATTTAAAAAGCTTGTGTGAGAATGCCTAACCAAACCCAGTACACAATCAAACGTATATGGAATAGTACACTCCCATAAGTATGTTGTGTAAATCATTAATATGAATACATTATAATTTAAATCCCCTTGAGTAACTTAAATACTGCAACCATAGGTGGCCTTGGCCTTGGCAGTTTTGAAGCGTGCCTTATTACAGAAGAGTTAGCTTACGGATGTACAGGGGTTCAAACCGCCATCGAAGCAAATTCCCTAGGGGTAAGTTCTGTCTTTTCTTACATCTCTTAAACTATAATCTTTACCCTTGAAAGAGCCAGATTAACAGTCTAAATATTTTTTTTTTCAGCAAATGCCAGTTATCATTGCAGGAAATGAGCATCAGCAGAAAAAATACTTAGGAAGAATGACAGAAGAACCAATGATGTGTGTAAGTATAATTGCTATACTGCAGAATGTTTCTAAACCACTTTAATTGTATTACTCCTTTTTTTTTAAATTCCTTTTTTTGCAATTTTTTTTTTCCTGAACACTTATATGTACTCACAACTTAGCCCTGTTTGATTTATATGTAAACAGTGACATTTACTGAAAGGTAGCGAATACCTAATGAGATACATCCAGTAAGTAAACAGAAGATATTAAATTATCCTCATCCTAAGTCACTTACCAAAAATAATAGGTTTTTTTTTTCCTTTCAAGAAGGGTTGTAGAAGTTTAAGAAAAATACAAGGTTTATGTAAGGAGACCCTCAACTTGGATGGGAATGACACTCGATTTGTGATCTCAAATATTACATAAATAGTACTTGTTACGTAGAAAGAAGTAAAGATTTGTCTGCAATGTATATCAATTTACAACTAAGCCTCCTAAACTGAACGACTCAGTGCTCCTATTTTCAGACTTTAAAGATCCTCAGCTTTCACATCAGAATTTTTGAATCCTGGAAGTAGTAACTTAAGGATTACAGAATGTTTCTGTTTGTTTAAAAGCCAATTTTATGTATTATTATGGATTTATAAAGAAAATTAACCTTTACTTGGCCAGCGGTTGGAAGGGGGGAGGGGGCCAAGTGTAGGGTTGTTTTGGGGTTTTATTGGGGAGTTTTGTTTATTTGGTGTTTGGATATTACCATGCAGTTCACTTAAACCTTGATGCACATAATCTGCGTGAATTTGTAGCTGACTAAAGATAGAACTTTTATTCCACAAGAATTTGCATCTTAATTTCTTTTAGGCTTACTGTGTAACAGAGCCTGGAGCAGGCTCTGATGTGGCTGGTATAAAAACAAAGGCTGAGAAGAAAGGAGATGAATATGTTATTAACGGTCAGAAGATGTGGATCACAAATGGGGGGAAAGCAAACTGGTATGTTAACTGGTGTCATAGTTCTATGCCGTGTCTTTACCCCACCCCTCCAACCTCAGTTAAATTCTTTAAAGACCAATCCTTTAAAAACCTATCTTTCAGACACAAATCTGAATGTTCTCTGTGTTTC
This sequence comes from Ammospiza nelsoni, assembly GCF_027579445.1. Lineage (NCBI taxonomy): Eukaryota > Metazoa > Chordata > Aves > Passeriformes > Passerellidae > Ammospiza > Ammospiza nelsoni. The sequence continues at coordinate 36,411,994 of NC_080641.1, forward strand.
AGCAGACTACATTTTAATCTCTGCCCAGTTTATGAGGATCGCTATCAGGATAGCATATAAAATGCAGTCTTGAGTGCTAAAAAGAAAAGCCTAAAAAGAAAAATGAGTGATGACATTATGACTCCACACTCAATAATAGCCTCTTGAACCTTTCGGCTATCAAAATTAAATGTGATTCTACTAGAAACACCTCTGACTCCTAGTGAAGCTAGAAATGCTGTTATATTGTAGTGTTACTTTTTATTTTCTGAAAAGAAAACATTTTCCATCTGTCAAAGATTGCAGATATGTCTTGTGTTGTCTGGAGTGTGCTTTTACAATGTAAACCTCTTAAATCATGTCTTACATCATGTTGATTCACAACACAGAAATTTCCCTGAATTCAAGTGGAAGAAACTTTATACATTTACCCAGAAATTGAATTTTCTTGTTATTTTCTTGTTGCAGGCAGACCACCCACCAAAGACAAACTGTCCGATTTCTTTTGACCTTACTAAATACCACAGAAGTGATTTACAGCTGTTTAATTTTTAAGAGAGATACTTATCTACAACTTATACTTAGAAAAATAAAATCAAGATCTTTGAAGTCAGATTATAACTTTTACATCCAAGAAATTATGTTCTAAGCATTAATTTTTATCTACATGCAATGAATAGGTTTCTTTTGTACTATATGGGAAGCTGTTAATATCATAAAGACTTACAATACATGGAAAAGGTAGGGAATATTTGCATGTTGATCTGAGCAACTTTACGAAATATTGAATCTTTAAAACTTCTACTCTCTTGCTCCCTCTTATTTTATTTTCAGGATGGGCAAGAAAGAAAGGCTGTTAACTCATAGACAAAATTTATTATATGGTAGAAATGCACATAAAAATGTTTAAAGTGCTAGATAAATATATCTTGTTAATTGTGAAGATAAACTGCATCCATCTACTTTGTTTTACACTAGGTATTTTTTGCTAGCACGTACAAATCCAGATCCAAAAACTCCTGCAAGCAAAGCCTTTACTGGATTCATTGTGGAAGCAGATAGTCCAGGGATACAAATTGGAAGAAAGGTGAAGACTGTATTTCTTGTTTGACAAGTCAGGAACTGTTGTTCAGTTCTAAACCAACAATAAAACAAATGTACCACTAAAGAAAAGATACTGTTACACAACTGAACAGTCTCATATGCTTATGTGCTTACGTGTGCTTATATATGCTTATCTTTTAATTTTCAAAACATAGAGGAACTATGCATGAAACATAATTTTAAAGCGATTAATTCAAAAAAGGAATTATTCAGAATGGTCTAAAGTAAGATGACTACTTTGGACGTCTGCAAAGAGTCTTTGAAAACGACTATATTGGCAGGTGCCAATAAATGAGAAGTAGTATGCCTTGAAAAACTAAGAAGCAAGCTGGACAATTTTGACTGCAAATACATATCTAGTGAGTTTTAATTTTAGCTAGTACTGGTCAAAGAAGACACCTTAGAGATACTGATGCTACTTCTCTCTTTACAAAAATTACTATTTTTAATAGTAGGTAAAACTGAATGTGGAACATTAGTCAAGAAATCTGAAAACTTGAAAAACTCATTTATTTATTCACTTGTAGTATACCTGTACTTCCTGCATATTAGATTCTTTCCTTTTTCCACTTGCATCTAAAAGATAGTTGAACTAGAAGAACACAAGAACACTGCTTACAGTGACAGAACTAATTTCATATTAAGGAGAAAGTAAGCTGCCCAACTTAGACAAGTTAAGGGCATACTGGTCTGCAAATACAAAACTAGTATGTGTCTGGCACGTGGTAATTTTTAGATTGGGTGTTTTGAGGAAGAAAAACTATGCTTTGAGTGAACAAAAAAATGAAAACATAATGTACCTTTGAATAATCCAAATTAGTAGCACATCTGTAAATTTCCCACTTCAGGAAATGAATATGGGTCAACGCTGCTCAGATACAAGAGGCATTGTCTTTGAAGATGTGAGAGTCCCAAAAGAAAATGTATTGATAGCTGAAGGAGCTGGCTTTAAAATCGCAATGGGAGCTTTTGATAAGACCAGACCACCCGTAAGTATCAGGAAAAAAATAGGTTATAAAATATAGCAGGAATTTCTGATTTTTTATTCTGGCCTGTATTAAATTTAGGTAGCAGCTGGTGCTGTTGGATTGGCAAAAAGAGCCCTTGATGAAGCTACTAGATACGCTTTGGAGAGAAAAACCTTTGGGAAACCAATTGTTGAAGTAAGTGTGGGGGCAGACAATGCATAAAAGCTTATGTTTTCACACTAGATGTACTACTACTGATTTTTCAAGATTATTCCTTAATATTTATATATTTATATAAATTCCTTCGTTTTTATATTATACCTCAGCCATTTTGTGGTTTCCAAGTTTATAGGTTGCACTATAAGTAAACTTAGCTATGTGGTAACTTCAAGTGTTTTTGGTAATTTATCAATGATAGTAGGAAAAGCAGAAAGAAAACTCTGTCCCAAACCTCAGAACTTACATACCAACTGGGCATACTTAAGTTCTTCAGCACTAATAAAGAGGGATCTTCAGGAAAGAAGAAAACATCTGAGGTGTGTGGAACAAGATATATTGTATTAGAGTACATTAGAATACCAATAGAATACATTGCCCATCATGCTGCTTACCAGATCTGAAAAAATATGAATGAACAACAAGAGAAATACCGACAAATAGGAAAGAACAACTTCAACTGTTGTTTCATCAGTATTTAATCCCTATGACGAGAGCGTGATGCATGTTCTGTATAACTTCTCTTGTACAACTTACTGAGTTTTTTGAAAAAGATCACTGCATTAAGATTTTATCTTTCCTTCATGTCATAGAATTTTAAGCAGGCAATATTAACCTAGTTTATTTCATCACAGCACCAAGCAGTGTCTTTCTTGCTTGCTGAAATGGCAATGAAAGTTGAACTCGCTAGGATGGCTTACCAGAGAGCTGCATGGGAAGTTGATGCCGGTCGCAGGAATACCTACTATGCTTCCATTGCAAAGGCATTTGCTGGTGACATTGCAAACCAAGTAGCTGCAGATGCAGTACAGATTTTTGGAGGAAATGGATTTAATACTGAATATCCTGTAGAAAAGCTAATGAGAGATGCTAAAATCTACCAGGTAAGTAAAAGAGAAAGTGGTAATGCATAGATTTTATACAGAATAAAGTAATGGCTACTTACTTCAAATCATGATGTGCACATATTAAAAAAAAATCATTTGAGAATTAGAGCAGTAATCCTTCCATTTAAAGAAACAATCATTCAAATCAGGAAATTACTTCATACTAAAGTCATTGCACTTGATAAAAACTGAAACCGCTTAAGAGAAATAAATTATATTTTGTGGCTTTTGGGTTTTTTTCCCCTCTAATGTGGTAACTCATTGCAATTCTTGGATTGTCAATTTTGAAGTCTTTGAATTCGTAGGGAAAATATCTTGATCAAAATACCAGTGCTTGCTCTGGGATTCTGTAAGTAGAAGTGGTTTACATATCATACTGTTCTTGAAAATCTCTAGAGATGCAAAACTTTTGGCCATCTGTCTGTACCCTGGACTGATGTCTTTTTATAGTTCAGCTGTCTTCTTAGCCTGAACACTAAAGCAGTTTCTTACCCCAACGACTTATGAGGGAAGAGATGTTTTTTGTTTGGTTAGGGTTTTTGTTTTACTTTTCCATTAAACTTTCCGTTTGAAACTTTGGTATTAAAAGCTGTGTAGAATGCTGGGGTTGATGTATGAACAGTATTGGGTATCATGGTTGTGTAGTTTAAACCCAGCTGGCAACTAAGTTGCCACACAAGGAAGCTGCACACTCCCTTCTCCTTCCTCCCTGCTCCTGAGGGATTGTGGAGAGAATTTGAAAAAAAAAAAAGTAAATCTCATGCATTGAGAATAATTGAAATAAATTTAATAATAATAAGTTTAATAATTGAAATAAAGTAACTTATAATAATAAAAGAGAGAGGCAGATAGGAATAGAACCCAGGAAGAACAAGTGATGCACAATAAAGTTGTTCACCACCTGGTGACCAATGCCCACCTCGTCCACCCACGGCAATCAGCACCCTCCTGGTCAACTCCCCCTAAGTTCATGTACTGGCTGTGACTCTCTATGGCATGAAATGCCCCTTTGGCCATTCCAGGTCAGCACTCCTGGCCATGCTCCCTTCCAGCTTTTTGTGCACCTCCTCACTGGCAGATCACAGGAAACTGAAAGTCCTGGATTTCCAGTAAGCACTACAGAGCAAGAACTGAAACATGAACATGTTACCAACACTATTCTCACAAAACACAGCACTGGACCAGCTACTAGAAAAACTATTAACCCTATCCTAGCTGGAAATATGACATGAAAAATTATTACCTTGCATGTGTTGTATCAATAGAAGTGTGACAAACTAGAGTGATTATCCACTTTTTTAACAAGACCCTTTTGTACTCATATTTAGCCCATAGTTCGCTGTAATCACCCAGGTTTTTTACTGCAGTGTTACTGTCAAGAAATTATTCCATGTCATGTTGTAACTAGTATATTGGCATATACTATGCTGCAGTTCTTAATTCAGCAAGAATATTTTAATTCATTCAGCAAAACCAGTAATCTTCATTGACATCTAACACTGACACTAATTGTGACTAGATAAAACATACCAAAGTAGATGATTTCAAGAAATGCACATAGACCATGACCTCTAATGATTGTTAGCTATAACAGCTGTCAGTCCAAGATTCTAGGCAGTTAATATTTGTCTTACAGCTGACTTCAAAATGCAAGCTAATATTGCCACTAGCCAAGAATTTATTTTTCTCAGTTTAAGGAAAGACAACTGCTATGTTGGTATCCAAAGGTCCCTGTAACTAACTTCACTTCTGTGAGTGAGGAAATGAATGACTAATTGAAATCTGTGATTGGGATTTTTTTCCTGTCAAATTGCATGCTTTTTTAGAGAATGATGGTGCAAGGGTTGATTGAGACTGATTTGACAAAATTCCATTATTACATAGTTTTTTCATTACAGTGATCTAAATGCATGGCTAAGTAGGTTTGTTTTTGTAATTAATCAGATTTAGTATTAAATTTTTAATGACTTGTCAGTTCCATTTCATCCCCAAAAGAATTCAGGAAGGGGTTTTGTCTTGCAATCATTTTGTCCATGTCTCTTGATTATATCTTACACTTCACTGTGCTTTGCTGTGTTACTGCTCAATTCCAGATGGTATATACTTTTGGCCATACATTGCATGCAGAAAAACTTGATTTTTCAAATTATCTTTCGTATGTTTGATCGTTTTTGGTATTACACAATCCTTTTATTGTGTTTACTGATAACATTTTTACATGTCCTTACTGTGCCCTAGTTTTGTCTGGCTAGAAATCTTGGCTACTTTGGTAAAAACTCTTAGGTTTGGAAACTCTTAAATTTGGAAAACTTTCTTTCTTTAATTGTCAGAGAGTCTTGAAACTGTTTCCATCAGCTTACAAGCCAAAACCTTTCCTGTAATTACTTAATGAGATTGTGAGTTGTGATATCTTTGATTGATTCCCATGGCTGTGCCCATCAGCAAGTGCAAATGTAGTGCAGTAGGAGCAGTTTGGTAGACTGCAGGAACAGCTGCTGAGACTCTGACAGCCACACTCTGAGCAGTTTGAGCAGGCCGGGTTCATAGCAAGCCTGTTTCGTCCCTTGGAATGTGTGTCCCTGACAGGCATCCAGCTGTTAGGGTCCAGCCGTAGGCTTGTACCATTAGGGCTTTTCTAGGGATTGCTGAATGTTTAGTATGGAGAGAAAGCAGACTTCTATTTCAGTTGGTTTTAGAAGGCACCTAGTACTCACAAAACACAGTCTGCTCTGTGGACTGGATCAACACAGGGTAAGCAGCAGCAGAGAAGTCACCCTGGGAATCAACAGCTTGTTCTGAACCAGAACATTAATGTGAACACAGGTGATAGGATTCTTATTTTTAAAATGCTCTTTAAGTTTCCTGGAAAGATTATTCCTAGAAGTGAATTTGCGTGATTTCCAGCATTTTGCTAAACCAAGTTTTGGCAGAACTGGGAGCTGAAACATTAAAATCTCTAGACTATGTTGCCTCAGTCCTTGCATTACATTGCAGTATGCCTGTGGAGCATATGTCCTCCTTTGGCTTTAGAACTTTATAGTTGCTTTTTTGTCTATTTTTGACTTTGCTGCCAGCAAACAAACAGAAGAGAGGGATGATGCAGGCTGTTTCTAAAAGAAAATGCAAGAATAAAGAAAACCACAAACAAAACTGTGTGGGAGACAGTACTAGTTGACAAGAAGCAATAGAAATAAATAGATCAAAGACAACAGACCTTGAAAGGCTAGTTAAAGAAAACACTTAAGGACAAATCATCTCTTCCCTTCTACCCATGATTTCAGATCCTACTTCGAAAAATCTCAATAATGTATTTTCTTCCTTAAATAAGAGGAATGTTGTCACTTATTTTCATAAGAGCCTTACTGGCTTTAGATAGGTGCACCTGAGAGAACAAGACTTTCTCAGTATCTTGTATGATTTACATTTAATTTAGTCCACTGTGATTACTCCGGTACACTGGAATTTCCTCTGTTTTCTTCTGTCTTCCTGCACATCCTAATCCACACTGGATTAGTGCCATGGAGGTTTACAAATGTATACCCGTTAAAACCTTTTTAAAAATCACCCAGTAACATTATTGCAATTCTTCTTTTCAGATTTATGAGGGAACTGCTCAGATTCAAAGGATGATCATAGCTCGTGAACATGTTGGCAAATATAAGGCTTAAAGAAATGTATAAAGTGTGTCTGGTGCTGCTGTAGTGTTCTGTGCTCTTATGGAAGAAGATTTTAGTGTGTTTCTCAATAGAATTTAAAAGAGATAAAATTCCTTTATAATATTTTTATTCTGTTCATTATTAAGCACTGATTCTGTTCTCAGTATAAAATAAGATAATCAGAGTGTAATTTTTGACAGTCAATGCTGCATTTCAATAAAATATTTTTAAGAGAAGTGTGGTTGTTTTGTATTAATTTTGCTTGTCATATCACTTTCACTGGACAACTAACCCAAAATACTATTTCTGAAGTACAATAATAGCTGTATTTCAGTTTCTCTATGCTCTTGCCCCAAGCAGCTGAACAGCCATTCCAGTTGAGCAGCAGGAAAGCCTGCATTGCTACTGTCTGTGTGTATCTGTGCTGGGGATTTATATACTAGTCAGATTCTGGCCTTTATACTCTGAAGCATGTACATATTAAATGAGGATCACTTCAAATGAGAATGTGTAGCTTTCCCTTAACAATTACTTACAATATGTTTTTTATTTAAAATCCAGTATATTTAAACACAAAATCAGAGAGTATGCAGAGTTGGGAGGGACCCACAAAGACCATCAAATCCAACTCCTGGACCTGCACAAAAATCCCATTCTGTGCCCAAGAGCATGGTCCAAATGCTGCTTGAGTTCTCACAGCCTTGGAGCTGTGACCACTGCCCTAGTGAGCCTGACCATTCTCTGGGGGAAAAACCTTCCCGTAATGCCAAACCTAAACCTCCTGACTCAGCTCCAACCATTCCTTCAGGTTCTGTTACTGAGCACCAGAGAGATGAGATCAGTGTCTGTCCCTCTTCCCCTCACAAGGAAGTTGTAGACTGTGACTGGGCTCCCCTCCAACTCTTCTTCAGGTTGAACAGACCAAATGACCTCTGCTGCTCCTCATACAGCTTCCCCACAAGGCCCCTCACCATCTCCACTGCCCTCCTTAGGATGCTGTCTAATAGCTTCATGTCTTGTATATATAAACCTATTATTCCTTTCCATCAATGCATATACTTAACTATGCTTGCAGCAAGAACAGCCAAGAAGAAGGAATTTGGAGATTCATTTTTTTAACCTTGGATAGACCTTTCTTGGCAATGCTGGCAGAACAGACATTTCCTGGAGTTTTTGGACAAATTACTGGATACGTGAGGCTATACTGCATCCAGTTCTAGGCTCCCCTGTATAAGAAAGATGGGGACTTCAAGCAGGGAGTCTAGCACATGGCTAGAAAACTATTAAGGACCTGAAGCATCTGTCATGTGAGAAGAGGCTAACTTTTTAGCCTGGACAAGAGAAAGCTCGGGTAATTTTATCTATGTGCATTAATTCTTGATAGGATGTAATGAAGAGGAGGGAGCCAGCCTCATAGTACCCATTAACAAGACAAGAAGCAGCAGGGACAAATTAAAATACACGACATTCCACTGGAACACAACTTATTTTTTTACTGTGAGGGCTGTCATATGCTGGCAGAGGTGGTGGAGTCTCCATTTGACACTCAAAACTCAACAGGTAGTGGTCTCGAATAACCTGCTCTAGCTAAGCCTACTTGGTGTAGGTGGATTGTGCTCCATGATTTCAAGAGGAATCTTCAAACCTCAATTAATCTATTAAGTAATTTCCAATTTCACTCCAAAATGTCCTTGCCTGTGTCTGGTATCTTTCATATCTCATCTGAATTTACTGGATGGTACTAATACTATCATCAGGTATAAGCTCTGCAATCCTTATTTATTGGGTAAGCTAGCTGGAAAATCAGTTCTGTAAAGAAAGCATTTAGTCTCTATAAATTACTGACTTTCCTCCAGGAAGAGTCATAATGCAACATCTTTGGTAAGTATTTGACATATGTAAGACCTTATTTTTAACTGTCCTATGCAACATTATACGTACTACAACTTCTTTGATGTTTCTGCCTGGTATAGTTCAGGGGGAATCAAAAGTTGGTAATCATAAACAGAATCACCCAAGGCAGTTTTAATTAGGAAGCAAGAAAGACGGTTTTGAGCAAAAGCACAGTTACCTTTACCCATTTTACCTGCGACTAAATTCTTGGATTTGCTTTTTCATAGAGCTGAGGAAGGAAACCGAAGTTATTTCTAAACGCTGTTTTATTTGATGTGATGCAAGAAAGTGCACAGCTGGAGTTAGTGTAGTTTTAACTACCGGTTCCGGAATAGACTTTACCTGCGGCAAGCCAGGAGGCCACAGCCGCCGCGGGCCGCCCTCAGGGCACAGCGCGGCCCCGCGGCCCCCGGTGCGCAGCGCCGCTCGCCTGCGCGCAGCCGCCGGCGGGCGGGCACAGCGGGGCCGGGCGGGCACAGCGAGGCCCCGCGGCCCCCGGTGCGCAGCGCCGCTCGCTTCCGCGCAGCCGCCGGCGGGCGGGCACAGCGGGGCCGGGCGGGCGCAGCGAGGCCCCGCCGGCCGCCGCCTTCCGCTTTGCCGCTTCCCCTCTTCCTGTGCGTGCGGAGACCATGGTGGGTAGCGGGGTCGGCGTTGCGGCTCCTCTCGCCTGCGGGAACGCTTTGTTTGCTGGCGCGCGGCTGCATCGGCCTTGGAGAGACGCGAGTCGCGCTGCTCCGCTCGGGGGGATGGCAGTGGCGCTCGCCTTTCCAGCAGCCGCGGGAGCGCTCGGGCCGGGCCGGGACCGTGGGGGCGCGGGGCGGCACGGCTGGGCCCGGGGAAGGGCTCCCGCGTCCGGCGCTTCAGGGTACTCTTGGCGAGTTGGTGTTATTTCCTAGCTTTCTTGCAAGGCTCGGTTCGTAGCCTTTCCTGGGGAAGGGTTTGGCCAGGCTGAACGGTGATGGCGTGAGATGCGCAACCTGACCTAGGCTCAAAATAGCTAGAGAGATGTTTTTTCCCAGAGTCGCAGTCACCGGTGTTGGCTGTTTTATACCAAGTTGGTAAAACGTTTTGACCTGACATTTCAATTGACTTATTGGTGCTTTTTACAGGGGACACCTCAAAAGGATGTTATAATAAAACCCGATGCTCCAAGCACATTACTTTCAGAAAAACATGCGGACTATATAGCTTCATATGGAACAAAGAAAGATGATTATGTAGGTATCAGTTTGTTACAGTACAGCTGTGGTTTTGTTAACAGTAATAACCTTTATTTATTGGCTCAGAGCTAAGGGTTAGATGCATGTTAAAAAGCTAATTGTTTTTTACCCTGCAATCCAAATTGTGAAATAAAGGTGCTCTTGCTAATGTCTCTAGGTCTGTGATGAGTTTTGGCATGTATTATCTGACTATAAATTTGAAGATTATCATTTTAGCTGTATAATTACTCTGAGACCTGAGAAACAAGCTACTAGCTTCTTCATTCACTAGAATGCACAAGTAAAGTTGTATTTGCATGTTACTCTTTTGATGGGACAGCTTGCAGTTGTAAGTGGTTGGATGTAGTCCACAACAATGGGATTCCACTTCCAGCAAATTGTCAATAACTGCGTACGTGAAGAAAAGTTGCGGTTACCTTAACTGTTCACAAGAGCATGCCAAGGACTGTTGCTTTCAATTGTAGTGCATGTGAAAAAGTTTATGTAGTGCGGATGATGTAATCAGTGTAAGAGAATTCAATGTGAAATTTCTCTCCCTAGTGGGACTTTAAATTGTGAGAGTTTTGGCACTTGGAAATAGACTTGTTATTTTTTGAGACTAGTTGGGGTGGCAATTTGAGGCCTTCTTTGAATGTCAAGATAATAAGTGATGTGAAGTGAACTGGTGCACAACTATTTGTAGCTAATTTGACATTGAGCTTGACAGTTTGAACTAGAAAAATACAGGGAGGGAGGGAGGGAGTGTAGTACGTGTTGGTATCTACAAGCGCATTTTTCCGTATGTATGTGTATATACGCATGTGCATGATGTACAGAATATCTGTGAGTGGCTGAGGTGTAGTTGATAAATGGTTGGAAAATGGTTGACTAACTAGAAGCTAGTGAACTTTGTGAAGCTAGAACTTTGTGAAAGTTAACTAACGTATTTTCATTACCCTGCATTGGTGGTGTGCTTATCTGATCAAGAACTAAAATAATGCACTGTTTAGGAATACTGTATGTCGGAGTATTTGAGGATGAGTGGTGTGTACTGGGGACTGACAGCAATGGATCTCATGGGGCAGCTGCACCGAATGAACAAGGAAGAAATTCTGTCATTCATCAAATCATGTCAACATGAGTGTGGTGGAATAAGTGCCAGCATAGGTCATGATCCTCATCTTCTGTATACCCTCAGTGCTGTCCAGGTAAATGTAGGAGGGTAATTTTACAAAAAAGTGTTTGTGCTTAAGATTTTGATGATTGCAGATTTATGAACCAGTTACTGTTGGAGGCCCATGACAAAAATTATTTCGGTATCTTAATAAAAAAAGAATCTACTGGACAAAACTTTAGGATTTAGATGTATTACTTTCTAAAAATTGACATATTTGGGAATTTTTTAACGGTCAATTAATGGTTGCTGCATTGTTGCCAGTTTAGTAAGTTGTCTTGGAATACTCCTTAGCTACAGGTTTTACTGGAGCATTTTATAGATAATTTTTGATTTTATAAATTATTCTTAGTGTTCGTTGAGGTGACAGATAAGTATGACCAGAACAAGAGCAAAATTTTTTATTTTTATATGAGTTTTTTGGGGGTGTGTAATTTAAAAATTGTACTAGTGTGCTGAACATGTAATTTATTTGGTGCATATGCTCCCCCTGATAAGAAGTAACTCAGTCTTATTTTTTCACTGCAGCTATCTCCATTATAGACTTGTTTTTCACTATTACTCATTCCTTTATTTTGTTTTGGTTTTTTTTGTTTGCTCTGCTGATGCAAATAATTTTGTGAAAAAGTACTGAAAAGGCTCAAACACTTCTGAACAATTAGCTAGATTGCTTGCAGGGTGCGTCTCATTCAGTCTTATGGATGAAGTATTTTAATGGCATTACAAAAAAAAAAAACAAAATGGCATTCTTTTCTAGGCAGAAACTATGATGGATTTAAGATATTGGGTTTGAACCCCTTAGGTAGGACAGGATGCTCTAAGGTTGATCATTATTACCTCTTTAGCACTAGAATTACTCTGAATACACTGTGAGAACCAGGCCACTAAAGTTTTTCCAGGCTGTGATGTTTGAACTTTTCCAGACTGTCCAATCCAGCTCCTTTCACAAATTCCAATTCAGTATAAGGGGGATACAATTTGAGGTTGTTACCTTACCTATTAGATATGTTAGTTCTTAAATATGTACTTGGTTTTACTAGGAGATATTTTCATGTTAACTAAATTGAGCTGTAGCTCTCCAAACTGAAAAAGTGTTGACAAATGCTGATGTAAAGTTTTTGTGGCAAACCTAACCAGCGTATCTTAATGAGTATGCATGGTCTTAGTGAACAAACAGCATTTAGTGCTGTCTACGTATCCAGGATGTTTAAAGGGTCACATCATATGTTCTTGTGATCTCTCTCAATAGTAATTTGTTCAGGTTTGCATTTAGGGTGCATGTTGTGATTACATATTTTCTGTTGGAATTGTAGGTTCTTGTTTTTGGAATTTTCCATAAGACTTATATTTTATTTGACTTCAATTTTATCTAACAATTGAAAGATTCCAGCTAACTAGATTTAAAGTCATAGTGTCTAGTGTTTTTCAGATTGGTACTATAATATTACTTCATTTCAGCTGGGTTTTTTTCTATTTTGTGCTGTATAATAAATTCTTATTTTCTGTCTTTACTGATTTACAAGGTATGAGTAAAAACATAAAGTCAGATGGGCTCAGGAACAGTACTGTTGTTTTCACATGATATTGTGTCATACAGATTTGCTGGTTTAAATCAGCGGTAGAAATTGGAAATTGGTTTGGAAAATTGTATTCCCTACTATAACCTTCATTTTTCTTCCAGAATATATTCACTCTACAGTTGGTGGATAATCATATTGTTCATACTTTAATTATTGCATTTTGGTTCTATTAATTAAATTTAAAATTTTAATCTAAATAAAAATCTAATAATTTGAAACAAGTTATTGTTGATAAGTTTGCCCTGTAAGTGGAGTTAGTAACTTAACATATACATATCCAAGTAGTCGCAGTGCAAAACTACAAATTGGTGCATCCTAGGTGTCATTGTCCCATTACAATATTGACCATAATCAAATATCTGTTCTACATATTGCTGACATAAAATAAATAAACCTGGTTGTGCTTTTGAAAGGAGACCTCAACACTGTAAAGTAACAAAGCGTGACAGAGTTCAGTTTGAATTGTTTCTGTCTCCCTTTGAGAATGCCCTAAAGGTTTTAGACAAAGATAATCTGCAGTGCAGAGATTAACTACCAAAGTGGGAAAAATGTTTAATAAATCTTACCAAATAGTATTCAGAGTTAATTAAATCATGTCTTTTATAAATCCATGATTTTTTTTGTTAAGAAATAAATTTTTAAAGTTTTTGCTCCTCTTTGATTATTACTGTGTCCTTTCTTTCCCCTCCCAGATTCTTATTTTATATGATAGTCTCCATGTAGTTGATGTAAATAAAATTGTTGAATATATACAGAGCTTGCAGAAAGAAGATGGATCGTTTGCTGGAGATGAATGGGGTAATTTTTAGATCTTCTAAATGTAGTGTCTAGGTTGACTTGTGTAAGTCTATAAACTAAAGTTTTCTTGGATGGTCTTTTTTGCATATGTATTATATGGGAACACTTTTATTTTCTGAGTCATGAAAAAGAAGAGTTAGTGAAGGACAGAATTATGTTTCATTCTTTTCTAAATATTCTCAACTTCAGTTCCATTCTTGTATTACGAATAAAATGTTTTGATGAAGAAAACTTTCGGGCATTTTTAACTTAACAATACTTTGAAATACTAGATACGCTCTTTCATAAAGGAAAGTTTTATACTTGCTATTTGATGGTAGTTAGTAATGACTTATATCCATGTCAAATATGAAAGGATTTTTCACTTTGTGCGAGTGAGAAAAACTGGGTTTGTACTCATTAACTTCCCTTAATACTGATTTTGTTTCTGCATATAAATTCTTTATGAACAAATACAGCATTTTTAAGCTGTGGCATAAATATTTAGTCACTCTCAAGGTATTTATCATCACGGATGACCTAAATTTTAAGAAAATCTATTGCGTATCATTCTTGTTCAGGTAAAATTCAGCAACTGAGATCTTAGCAGTATATGTATGCTACTGTAAAGGTAGACAATATGCTGTGCGCTAAATTGGTTCATGGTTTGCTGCACTCTTTTTATTGAAGTATTCCGAGAGGTGCAGCTGAGGGAGTGTGATCCCTGATGTAGGATGGAGCAGCAGATATTTGTTTTTTGTGTTTCAGCTTGTGAATTTCTTAAGAACAGAAGTCTTGCAAAAGTTTGACCAAGAAACAGAATGTTTGCAGCTCAGTTAAATTTTAAATTGTGACTTCAAGTATTAATTGCCTAGAGTTTGTGCTAAAAGAGTTATATTGGACGTGACAAGCAATCATTCTGTTATAGGTGTAGGAGCTTAGGTTTTTCTTCCAGGTACAAATATGCAAGAGAAGCCTTGTAACATTTATTGGATTTCCCCTAAAACAAGAAATGGCTTCCACTTCCGGCTGGATTTAAGGCAAAGCAAGAGCTGTCTGATTATTTTTGCATTATTTCCATTGCTCTGCAACTGTCTGTAGAGCACTACAGAAAAGCTCTAAAATTAAACAGCTGTTTGTAAATTACCACTAGCTGAATTGATTTGGATATATAGCTGTCCAGCTCTAAATGAGTTGACTTTTATGCACAGTAAAACATACAGATCACTTAAATGTAATGTATATTTTCTAAATTACTGGGGAAATAATTGGTAAGCTGGAAAATTAAATTGTATGGGGGGATTTTTTTTAGCTGATTTTTGTTTTTTGATGTAGAACCTAGGATTTTAGCATTTTGTTCTGTACTTTCAGTAGAGATTTAAATGTATGTTGAAAAAATAATTTATTTCATTCCTTATCCCCTACATTATAGGAGAAATAGATACAAGGTTCTCTTTTTGTGCTGCAGCCACTCTTGCACTTCTGGTAAGTCCTAAACCATCACTTGCATAAGTAGAGAATCGATTGGTACTGCTCTTTGGTACTGCTGAAGTTTCTGCAGAAAATCAGCTTGACAGGAGATCAAGTGCATTAATTATTTTCTGACTTTCAGGGAAAGCTGGATGCTATTGATGTGGGAAAAGCAGTTGAATTCGTTTTGTCCTGTATGAACTTCGATGGAGGATTTGGTTGTAGACCAGGTTCCGAATCACATGCAGGACAGGTGAGTTTCTCTTTATATGGAAGTACTTTAAATTAGCAAGCGTCACATACTGGTTTATAAATGTTTCTTTACAACATGTATCAGTGATGACAATGGATGTACCTCTTGTTTCCCAAATGCCTGATTCTAGTGTCTTAGTTAAAATAAATGAACAGATAAGTAACCTAATCTGGGAAGGTGAGTCGAGACTTGAGAGTTTAGGTAGGAAAAAAGACAGTAATAGAACAGCTTTTAGGACTGTATTTGAGTCTTCACATAGTGATTTTGAAATTGCTAGCATGAGGATTTTTAGAGAATTTGAAATGGGTATCAATGGAGACGGTGAACAAGATTTATCACTTCTTTCTGACAGAAGTCATAATGAGACATAAACATTAATTGTATAGTCTGTTTGAGATTTATCAGCCAATGAACCCAAATAAAAATCAGACATGAATCCTGTAAAGAATTACTTAATTTTTTGAGGAAAGCCAGTTTTAGATGACATACCTAACTTAGTAATGGGCATATTTCTCAGCTAGAATCACTAGTGTTATACACTGTTACTGGTGACAGTGAATTCTGAAAACAGCTCAATAAAACGTACTTGAGAAGAAAATGCAGTAGTATAATTAGAAAAAATTAAGGGATCTTGCGAGGAAGACAATCTAAGTAACTTCTTTCAACAAGAAATTTACATAATGGAAATAATTTTAAATTTAAACTTACCTTTCCTATACTTTTTTTAATGGAAAAGTTTAGTGCATTTAACCTGAATATGTGAAAAAAAATCAACTTTTAATGCTGTTGCAGTTACCTGTTAATTTTGCATAATTAGGGTGAGTAATGCCATATCTAGGATTCACCTCATCACATGAAAATATTAAAGGCATTTTGTTGATAAGTGTTGGGTTTCCTGCCCGTTCTTAGTTTAAAATCGGGAAAAAAGTAAAATCTGTTACGTGTAATTACCTTATAGTTTTAATGTACAATAGCATTGCCCATATAGTCTAAATGGCTGGACCATGTTCTAGTGTTTGAGGAAGTCAGTTGCACAGCTGAACCCACTCTGTTTGCAGCTGGCATTTTCTGTGAGGATTAGGACTATCGTTCACATACCCCTTAATAAGCTCTCTCTTTCACCTCCATGAAGGTTCAGTATTTTTCAGGGAATGTTGCCAAACCTGATCTCCTTTTATGAGCGGGTGACCTGCCTAGTACTTGAGAGAAAGGCAGTGGATATGTGTACCCTGACTCGAGTAAAGCTTTTGACGTGCTTTCCCACAGAATTCTCCTGGAGAGGCTGCAGCCCATGGCTTGGACAGGGTGCAGTCTTGGCTGCATGGCCGGACCCAGGGAGTATTGGGGAGTGATGTTAAATCCAGTTGGTGAAGGGTCACAAATGGGATTCTCCAGGGCTCAGTTTTCGGGCCAGTCCTTTATGATATCCTCATCATGTGGTCTGGACAGAGGAATCAAGTGCATCCTCAGTAAGTCACAGGAAGGACCAGTTTGTATGGGAGTTTTGATTCATGGGCAGCTGGCTCTGGACAGCCTGGATCCATGGGCCAAGGCCAGCTGTGTGATGTCCAACAAGGCCAAGTGCCGGGTCCTGTGGCACGAGAGCCCTGTGGAATGCTCCAGGTTTGGAGCAGCAGGAAAGGACTTTGGGTGCTGGCTGACAGGAGCTGTGTATCAGCCCAGGTGTGCGCAGGTGGGCAAGAAGGCCATTGGCACCTGTGCCAGCCCAGTGTGGTCACTGCACCAGGGCAGGTGGTGTCCCTTGTGCTGGCACTGCTGGGGCGCCTCCAATCCTGTAGGCAGTTTTGAGCCCATCACTTCCAAAAGGAGATTATGGTGCTGGAGCATGTCTAGAGAAGAGTAATAGAGCTGGAGAAGGGTCTGGAACATAAGGCCTGTGAGAAGCAGCTGAGGGTACTGGAGTGTTTAGGCCTGAGAAAAGAAGGTTCAGGAGAAACTACCTGAAAGGAGGTTGTGGCAAGGTGGGGGGTGGGCCTCCTCTCACAGTCATTTAGCTACAGGACAAGGGAAAATTACCTCAAGTTGCACTGCAGGAGATTCAAGCTGCATGTTAGGAAGAATTTCTTCACTGAAGGAGTGGTTAAGCATTGCAGCAGACTCCCTAGGAAAGTGGTGGAGTGTCCATCTCTGGAAGTGTTCAAAAAATGAGTAGATGTGGCACTTCCTGGTACAGTGTAGTGTTATTTGGTGGTATTCTGTCACAGACGTCTTTTCATAAAAATCTTTTCTTTAAGATTTTCCCTTCTGAGACGCTGAGGCCTCAGAAAAAGAATGTAAACAAGGGTTATCTGCTGCTGTGGAATGCAACAGGTGCACCTGTGATTGGCCCATGTTGGATGTGTATAATTAATGGCCAATCAAGGACCGAGCTCTCTCTGGGACAGAGTCGGAGAGAGCTCCTTTGTTATCATTCTTTTCTTCTCTATTCTTAGCTTAGCTAGCCTTCTGAGAACTTTTCCTTTTATTCCTTTTAGTACAGTTATAATGTAGTATATATATCATAAAATAATAAATCAAGCCTTCTGATCATAGAATCAACATTCTTGCCTCTCTCTTTACCTGCAAACCCTTGTGACCACAGTCACAGTATTCAGTTAAAGGTTGGACTTGATGATTTTAGAGGCCTTTTCCAGCCTTAATGATTCCATGATTCTTGGCTTTTTGTGCTTCACTGCTTTCTTAGTGACTGCATAAAATGTGACCAAAGTATGCTGTTGCATCGTAAATGTATCTCCCAGGAAAAAACTATTAATTTTAAATTTATTATTAAAAGTGGATTAAATTAAAATTAATACAATTAATTTTATCAATTAATTCTATTAACTAATTAATTTAGGAGACTAATAAAATTAAAAGGGGATTAATCAATGCAGGTACATTACATGGCACTTTGAAAGTAAGCCTGACTGTACACATAGGTAATTGCAAAGACAGTTAATGATCTGAGTTAGCCTGTTTCTGTTAGGGAGTTCATTTGGTCTTTTGTTTACTGTTTGCAAGCGTTAGGGTAAAAGGCAGGTACAGGAACAAACCATAGACTGGATGCAAAATTTTTATAAATGCCATATCCAGCCTGCAGAAGTTGGTTTGACTACTCTGGCTTGAGAGTCTGTGTTTTTAAAATAAAACTATATGGCTCTTTCAGAATCTCCTAGGATTACGTTCCAAACCTTGCATTACTGTCTTATATTAGTGAAATATTACAAATTGTGCTACTGGTACCTTTTTACAAAAGGAACTATAACAATAACATGATTTTCTAAAGGAAAAGTCTTTAAAAGTTGAAATGTGTGTGAGCTTATTTTGCATTGTTTATATGACTGTATTGCTGCTTTGAGATCTTCCTGCATTTAGTCTGCTAAACTGTATTTAGTTATTAAATACACAAAAAATTTATGTCTGTAATTTTAGATCTATTGTTGCACAGGATTTCTGGCTATAACAGACCAGTTGCATCAAGTAAATGTTGACTTGCTGGGTTGGTGGCTTTGTGAACGTCAGTTACCTTCTGGAGGTCTCAACGGACGACCAGAGAAGGTATTTCGTGGCTTCTTTTCTTTGTTCAAACCTCAATGGAGATTGCTTTTTCTGAAGCTGAACTACTGCAAAATGTTATGACTTCCATAAAACATTTAGTAAACTTTTCAAAGAAGTCAGGCCTTCATCCTGATTCTTTCTCTTGTTACTAACACCTGTTATGCAGTCCTTAGCTATGCTTCATTTGAGTCCTCAGTATAGCAAAGTACGCATGTTGAAGGATATCTTGCTGGCCATTTGAACCATTATCCTGTTAAACTGGGTCTTTAATATTTTCTGAGTTGGGGAATCTTTCTGTAGGATTTGTATAAAAATTGCTGTTCTACTGGATGTAAATCCTGAGTGTCACAGTGTTCCACATCACACTAGAGATTTGTGTAACCTAGAATATATTTCCTCTTCAAAGAAACGCTGTGGTTTTTCAGCCTCTCTCACAGAAGGTGAAGTCTTTAAAAATCACATTCTTGTGGTCTTGTTTCTTGAAGAAGTTTGAAAAAGATAGTTTCCTTTCCTGAAAACAGAAGTCCGCTGAAAAGAGACTCTGTCAAGAAATTCTTTTACTCCAAAGACACTCTAAAGTGTTGTGTCTCTGCAAGAGTATTATGATAGCACACCTGATAATGTGCAGAATTACCAGTAAAATTTGCAACATTATGTTTAAAACCCAGGCAAATATTTAATCTGCCTCTCTGCTTGCCAGTTACCTGATGTTTGTTATTCGTGGTGGGTGCTAGCTTCTTTGAAGATGATTGGTAGGATACAGTGGATTGACAGAGAGAAACTGCGCTGCTTTATTTTGGCGTGCCAGGATGAGGAGTCTGGAGGATTTGCTGACAGACCAGGAGATATGGTAAGTGATATTTTTTCTAAATAAAATACACATGAAAATTTCAATTGGAAATATCAACTTTTGTTTGAGTGTAACTCAGCTCATGGTCTAGGTGGGTTTTGCAGAGGCTGCACTTTCCTCTGAAGGAAGAATAGTGTAGAATTGCCATTGAAGGCGTACTTGGGGAGCGCATTCTTTATAGCGCACATGTATCCCCCAATGAAGTCAGTTCCATTCCTTGCAAAATCTGGTTTGGTCCCCCATAACACACTCAACACAAACCATTTCTCACAAGACCATTTGGAAAATGTAAGGAAAAACGCTCTGTTTGATGGTGGGTTTTCCGGTGCATGTGTGGGTTCTTTGGGTTTATTATTTTGTTTTGTGAAATGGTCTGCAAGCTAAAGTTTGGTGTAGGTTAAATAGTCTTCAGCTCTCTTGGTGGTTTTGTGTGATCTAATTGAATCAAGAGTTTTTATTAAGAATCCCTATACACTAACTTTCATTCTTTGCTAGCCCAGCCACTGAATAAATCTTGTAGCTGACATTTGTCTAGCTTTTGTGATAACATTGTCAAGAGGCTGGTGCTATGGATTTTTTGCTTGTTGAGAAAGCAGTTAAAATTTTAGCCAGTCTGTTCTCTGGTTTCAAGTGGAAGTAACTGATACTGTCCCAGTGAAATGGCAAATAAAGTTTTTATCTCTTAAGAGTGCTGGACAGATAAAATAAAAAGTATTGTGAGACTTCATTCCTTTTGAACACTTGGCTTATTTGTTAATGGTCTGGAAAGGTATTGGCTTTTTATTGCAGCTGAAAGGTTTTTGAAAGGTTTTTATTGCAGATGCCCATGTCTGCTCCCTTCTCCACAAATGCATTAAAGAATAAAGTAACTTTTTATTTTTTTTGCAAGCAGGTACTTTATTCCCAGTTGGGGGAGAAATCTGTTAACTCCAGTTTGTCATTTGGAAAGTGTTTTTGTGTTCTTAAAATAGGAAGAGTTTTGTATTTCTAAGGAGCTTACAGGAAGACCTTTTCTGTTTTCAGAATTCTTGAAGAAATCTCCAGAACTTTAAGTTTAAATGCTTTTCTATCTTTGAGTAATGAAATATGTGTATCTTCTTGGAAGAGCATCTCTGAAGAGCCTTTTCTCTATAACTAAGGAGAGCACCTTTGAGACAGTTTTCCTATGTTACATTAACAGTCATTTAATATTATTTTTACCTGTCTTCAATTGCTGAAGTGTAGAAATTTCTACTCCTGTAGAAATGTTGGCTCCCAGGTTTTTGCTTTATTCTTGCAGACACTCTGTCCTAACAGACCTTGTTGTTTTGGGATATTTTGTGTTTGGGTTGTTTTTTCATTTGTTTGTTTTGTAGGGGGGAGAGGGGGTGCTGGTCCTGTGGTTTAGGAGTAGAGGTTTGGGAGGGGGTTGTTTTTATTTATAGTTCTGGGAGGTTTTCTAGCAAAATAGGTTGCTGCTTTCCTCTCAAGGTTTTACACCTTGGCTCTGTATTTGGAGACCAATAAAGAGCATTATGATGTTTCTGAAGAACAAATGGGCAATTTATGGAAGCAGTACCTGTAGATGATCCAGTTTACTTTTAAAATGTTAATTGGCTTTGCTTCTACCACCCTGTGATATTGCATGCTAATAGACAAATGTGAGTGCTTTTTAACTCAGAGCTGAAAATCATCTCAGCAGCAGATAATTGACAAGCATGCCTGAGTAAATCACAGTATTGTAAATGCCAGTTATGGAAATTTCTTGCCTAATACATGTTAGCACAAATGAAAATTTATTCAGTTGTATTGTCTTCCCCAGAGAAGCCATGGAGATTTTCTGTTCTCTTGCTGACAAATGAAAATTTCATTCCATACAAGTGAAAAAACAGTTGACTTTTGGAAACAGACACAAGCTTTCATTTTTCTTCCAGGTGGATCCATTTCACACCTTATTTGGTATTGCTGGACTATCTTTATTAGGAGAAGAACAAATTAAGGCTGTCAATCCTGTCTTTTGTATGCCAGAAGATGTCCTTCGAAGAATAAATGTACAGCCTGAGCTTGTAAGCTAAGCCTTGTAAAAGACAAAACTTTGTACGACCAATTGCTTTTTGGTTTTACTGATTTATAATCTCATCTGTGAAACTGTCAGCATATTCTTCTTTCAGATGTGTTGATGTGTTTACATTATGGAAGTAAAGCAATAGCTTTGCTGTGGACTTTGTCACTTTATAAATTGTTTCAGAACAGGCTGGTTCTCTTAATCTGAGTGTAACATGTTATTTTGTTGTATTCTAAGATGTGTAGAAACATTTCAATTCTGTATCTAAATGTATGGGCCTTGGCGCTTTTTTTTTTTTTATATAATTTTCAAATCAGAGCTTGACTGTGTGAATGCTTAACTTTTCTATTCCTGTAATATCAACCATGCTAGTACTGATCTTCATACAGGCCTCTTTTGATGGTGGATCATGCAAAGCACTTTAAAAAAAAAAAAAAAACAACCAACCAAACAAACAAAACAAACCACCAAAAAAACAAAACAAACACAAAAAAAAAAAAAAAAAAAAAAAAAAAACAAACCACTAAAATCCTACCTGAGGCCTGCACTTAATACCACACTTACATATTTAATTATTCCTGTTCACATTTGCCATCGCTTTTCTATACTGAGAAACAGCTGCTTCTTCTAACAGTAATTGGTACCAGTATTACCATAATTATGGTTCTTTTAAATATACAAATGCCTTCATTTATTGATGAGTCCCTTAGACAAAATTCCACTGATAATTGAGATACAGCACACCTTGAGTATGTAGAGTGAAACTTGCTAACATTCAACATTCTAGAGAAGGTCCTGTTGGATGGTGACTTGTAATCGAACATAGAGTTAATGCTAAATCTCTTGCTGGGTTGAAATCCTGATTTTGTAGCTTTTAAGACACTAATTGTCAACACTTATTTTTGGTGTAGATGGAAATAAAATTAGCTGTGGAAAATACTTCTTCTCTGAAAGGTGAAATCCTCTTTGTCTTCATAGAAATGCATAGGATTCCTCCCAGATGGCAGCTGCCATGAAGTATGGCTCTTCTTGGTCTTGAGTTTCAGGGGCTGTTTCCAAAGTGACCTACAGACATTGGAATGAAATCATTATTTACTGTGTAAAGGAATCGCTCTCCAAAGCATCAGCCAGGGTCTAAATGTGCCATTCTGCCTTTTAAAAGTACCAACATCACAGGATTTTTCTCAGATTAAAGCTTCCATGGAGTCGGATCTCTCAAGGCTGGCCCTTGAGAATTGTGGGCCTCCTGTGAACTGGTCTTGCCAGAAGGGCTTGCTGAGTTTTCCACTGTGTGGAAAAGAGATCCCATTTGGAGCCTGAAGCCTCGTGTTTCCTGTAGGATTTCCACTCCTAGAATTGCACACTTTGAAGGATTTCTTATAGCTGAAGTTTTCTGGGAGCTAGGACTCTGGCTGGATTTGGGTCTCTGGACTCTCAGGTGAAGTGACCTTGAGACACTAGGGCATGCAGATTTCCTTGCTGTTGAAGAGCTATTGTTCGCACCCAGGAGCCACGGTCTGAATGGGGGTGTCACCTCTTAAATTTGCAAATGTAACAGGATTTCTTCTAAATGAATGGTGCTAAGAACATAAGGTCTGGCTGGCTTTCGACTTAGAGGCGCCTCCTCTAAATTGGTCTTCAGATGCTAGGTTGGAAAGTGTTCCTACATATGCCAAATAGCCCTTGCTATGCAGTTAATAAGCTTCAAAGTACCATGGAGTAGCTGCCCCTGCAAAGATTTTGGCAGAGCCTGGTTGTGGTGCCCCATTCCACTCCACCCCCCTTAGCAGGTCCTTATGGTTGTATGGGGAATCATTGTGGAGCATGCCAACCCAGCTCCATCCTGGGAACAGCACCTGTATTTTACCCTAAAATTTCTGTCCCATTATAGCTCCTGTTAGGATACAAATGTAACTCGGTTTCCACTGATTTTACCCCCAGTCATCTTTCCATACAAACATTGCTCCGCTCTCCAGAGGATTATTGTGAGCAGATGTGAGCTCTGCTGTCCCTTTGGACTGACAAAGACAGAGGTTTTGTCCCAAGTTCCTTTTGAACCTGTCCTGCACCTGTTACGAGTCCTCAGTCTCCTGCAATTTTGTGGGTCAGTGACATGTAAAACAGCACAGCTGGCTGGCATGCTTTGCTTATGAGGGGAGACAAGAGAAGAATCCCTCTGCTCACACCAGACCTGCAGCTGCCAAACCTCACCAAAGCACCTGAGGAGCCCCCAGGGACGGATGGTACAGAAGGGAGGTGATGGAGGACAGCACAGCAGGCAGCCTGCCCTCCATCTGGGTGTGAAGAAGGCAGGGCTGGGAACTGTAAGCAACATCCCAGCAGGTCTGGCTGATGGTGCCACCCTGAGGGCTTCCCCTGCCTTTGGGCAGTCCCAGCTGCTGCAGCTCACTTGACAGAGACTCATTGTCTATGCTGTGCTTGGCTGCACTGGAGATGATGAAGCCGAGGACAGCAATGGTTGCCTTCACATCCCCTGACTGCAGATGGGAAGGAGAGAGGGCGAGCTCTGTCACCTTGGGAAGGCACCTGCAGATTCATTGCTGCCCGTCTCTGGAGCATGGCTCCATCGGGGGATCGTGGTAAGGACAGCAGTGCTCACCTAACTGTGCACCTGAGGACAGCTTCAGGACCTTGTCATACTGTGGGAGAGCAGAGCTTCACAGTAAATACCAGCTAACATACTTAGTACCAGTGTTAACACTAACAATCCTTACCTAAATATTAATACTAGTAACACTTACTATGCGTATTATTAATCCTATTAGAGGCTGGTAGAGTTCTTAAGGCTGAGGCTTGCATGAGGAACACAAAATTAATTAACGTTGCTGATTATGCTATTGTGTTGAAATACTTGGCCTCCACTGCAGTAGCCCCACACTTACCTCGATGGCCTGCCCCAGCAGGTCCCAAAACACCTGGATGCAGATCAGCTTAAGCTTCACTGATGTGATAAACAGAGTTCATTCTTTAAAATTTTTAAAAGTTTATTAAAGGATAAAAGGACAAAATAATCCAGCACTGGGATGCTTTTAGCACACAGCCAAAGAGCACAGAGGTAGCTTAAAAACATGTTCACTATATACTGTTACATTGCTGAGGTTACATGCATATTCATTAACTTACACATTATTCAAACATTCCTTTGACTTTTTGATGTTCCAGGAACTCTCTTGTTTGGTTTTAACCTCTGACTTGTCTGCAGAACGTTCTGTAAATGAGGTCTACACATTTTATTTCTTCCTGTAGTTTTATCCTGTTGCTTCGCACTCCCTGATAATACCGATAAGAGTCGATAAATGCTTCCTGGATGCTTAAGCTCTTTTTGTCACTATTATCACTTGGTAGGGGCAGTCTGCAGTTATAATAAACAGAATAATTGCTTTACACCATTTTCTGAGTTAGTTACATAGAAGTACTTTAGTTTCTATTTCAACATTTTGCTAAAGCCTACGATATATTTATCAGGCTACTATTCATATGAAATATACAGCGCATACATAAACTGGCATATTACACTATACAAAGCAGTTAAAAGTAAGTATAAGTTTTACCATATCAAAATACTTGTAATGCAAAAAGCTAATCTATGAATGTGAAAGCCAATATTGTTTTATCATCTATAACATCCGACGACGAGGGTGAGCAGCGGGCCCGCAGCAGGCGGAGGGCGGGCAGGGGGACGCGGGCACTTAACTTTGGCCAGGGTGCTGATCTCGGCCAGTCGGGGCAGGCCAAGTCCCCGCAGAAGCGGAAGCACTGCGGTAGAAGAGGCACCCAGAGCCCGCAGCGGGCGCTGCACGCCCTCCCCGCTCCCGAGCCCTCTCCTCACCAAATCGCCGCCGCTCCCTAGTCCGCCCTGCTGCCGCAAAGACGACCCGGAACTCCTCCCGGGCTACACTCCTCTCCGCCTCCTGCCCCGAGTGCCGATGGGGCGCTCCGGTAGGGGCTCTGCGGGGGTCTTTTCGCCGGGACCTGGGCACGAGAGAAGGCCGGAGAAGGGGACGGGGGTTTGGCGAGCGCCGCCGCCGCCGCCGCCGCCGCCGCCGCCGCCGCCGCCGCCGCCGCCGCCGCCGCCGCCGCCGCCGCCGCCGCCGCCGCCGCCGCCGCCGCCTGCGAGCCCTTCGGGCAGCCCGAGCTCCGCCCCACGCTCCCACGGGCCTCAGCCTGACGGCTCCTAAGCCTGCCAATCACGGCCCGCCTTTCTCCGTCCGCCCTGTCCAATCACAGCCGCCCTTTCAAACCGGAAGCGGTCTCGCCGACCTCAGCCCGCTCAGTCGCGGCTCGCCGCCTCAGACTGGCCCCGCTCGCCCGTACGTCTGAGGCGCCGCTCCCGCCACCGCCGCTTTGGGAGCCGGCGGAGCAGCGTCCCCGCTGCCGCTGCCTCGGCAGGCGCTGTTGCGGACGGGAAGGGCGGCCGGGAGCTTCCAGTTCAGGTCCTGGTCGGGATCAGGTTCTGGTCCAGGGAAGCGGGCAGGCGGCGGGCAGCGGGCGGACGCGGCCACAGCAATGGCGGCGGCGGGAGCAGCGCTTGAGGGGACCGCGGGGAGTCGCGGAGCGGAGCGCGGCGGGAATGGGCGGGCTGGGATTGGTGGAGCCGGCAGGCGCTGCCTCGGGTTGTGATTGGCTGGCTGTCCGCCCGTGGGGCATAAATAGCGGGCGTTGGGGCGCGATGGCGTCAGTTCGGCGGTGAAGCTGGGAGCGACGGGAGCTGCGGATGCGCGGTCCGAGGAGCGGCGCTGCGCCAGGACGGGACCCCCGCGGCAGCTGATCCGGGGAGCGCTGGTGAGCACGGACGCGACGCCTGCGGCCGTATCTGGGGCCGGCCGTGTCCAGTTCTTTCTGCCGCGCCCTGCGTGGCTCGGGTAGCCGGCGGCTGGTGTGGGGCCTGGAGTGGCGCGGTGCGGGGGGGGGGCACTGCCTGCTGTCACTGGGGGCTGGCAAGTAGCCGTTTCGCGGTTTCTGGATTTAAAGAAATGTTCAGAATACAAGGAATAAAGCTTGCTTTTTGTATTTTTATTACTTTATTTTGTTTTTACTTGTAATGTTTTTTTTCTTAATTGTGTTATTTTATTATTGCCCGTTTTAATACATCTTTTTGGTTTGATTTGTTTTCTTTACTAGATATCTCATGTTAATTCGGTAAGGGTTGTGGGACTGGGGCTGAAGCACCAGTTGTGAGAGCAGTGGGGACATAAAACCCCAGGGTGTGGAATAATGATTTTGGCATGAGCCAGGCCCAAAACAACGTGGAGTGGTGGAAATGCTGAGGCTAGATAAATGCCATGGGAGGAAGGCATGGAGCTGCAGCACAGGGCCTGCAGGTTATGCCTGGGGGTTCCCAGCCCCTGCCCTGTGGTACCAACAAGGGGCTGAGGGTGTGGGGGCTCAGAGGGTTCTAGGGCCCAAGAACCAGCCCAAGAGTGCCTTTTGGGATGGGGGGGGGCAGGAGTCCAGTGGCTATTGCCAGCCCCTGGAGCTGCCTGAGGGGAGGTGAGGGGGCCTTTGTGCAGGTGCTGGGCTGAGAGCCAGGGTGAGGGGGAGGGTGGATGTTGAGCTTCAGGCCTCCAGTGTCCCCAGAGTTGGGATGCCACTTAGGGTTGCCACTTAGGGCTGGGTGGGTGGATGGGACAGCTTCTAGAGATACTGAAATTGTAATGATGGCAGTAACTGATTTGTGGCCTTATCAACAGCCCCAAGGTGCAGTGAGAAGCATGAGCAGCTTTTAGCTGCAGCCAGTAGGAAGCTGAGGAGTTGGAGCTGAGGCAGCAGACCTGGAGGAGACAGAAATATGGTAGGGTTTGGTGTAAAACCCCCGTGGGGCTGGGATAGGGATTGCGGAGCGGGGAGGTGAACTGCATGGTTGGAATTGAAATTGCTGTAAGGGCTGTGATCAGAGCTCAAGAACGAGAGCTAAAAGAAAGATCCTGTCCTGAGAAGCACAAGTAGTATTGTGTGGCACTACTGTGAAGATTTAGAGCAGAAAGTGCAAAAGAAGAGCTGGCAGTTAAATAAAGCTTGTGGGACTGGAGCTGAAATCACTGGGGCCGGGGTGGGGACTGCAGTGCTGCAGAAAGAGTCACTGCTACAAGGGATACTCACTGTGGATCTGAGGACTAATCGCAGAATGGGACACAGCTGGAAGAAGAGAGCTGGCAGTAAAATAAAGCTTGTGGGGAAAGAGCTAAAAGGGCTGAGATCACTGGGCCTGGTCTTGTCATTGTGCGACTGGAATTGCGGCTTAACACATCGCAGCAACCTTAGGGCTGGTACCTGAGACTGTAGCGTTCTTGCGCCGAGATCACTGTAGGCCCGTGACATGGGTGCAGGAGCTGGGTATTGGCGCTAATAGTAGAACCGGATGTGCGGGGTGGCGAAAGGGAGGCTGGAAGCTTGCGCCTGAAAACCCCGTCGATGGCAGAATATTGTCTGCGCCTGTGATGGCACCTCTTGGGGCGCACTGTGGGGCTGGGAAGTGGACTGCGGGGCTGGCAACGTCAATGGAAATGGCAAAGGCACTAGACCTGTGAACGGGGCTGTGGGCATCCAGGAGAACTTACGCAGGGGGTGGCAAAGTGACTGGGGACTGCTCGGTGGGGGCTAAAATCACTGCAGGGCTAGCATATGGATGGTGGGGTGGGCTTTCGGAGGCTGGTGCGGGAGCTGAATTGTTTCCAAGCTGGAGCCAAGAGCCAGATGCTGGCATTTGAAGCTGGAAAAACACAGAGCTGGAGCTGCAAGAAGAGAGCTGGCAGTAAAATAAAGCTTGTGGGGAAAGAGCTAAAAGGGCTGAGATCACTGGGCCTGGTCTTGTCATTGTGCGACTGGAATTGCGGCTTAACACATCGCAGCAACCTTAGGGCTGGTACCTGAGACTGTAGCGTTCTTGCGCCGAGATCACTGTAGGCCCGTGACATGGGTGCAGGGGCTGGGTATTGGCGCTAATAGTAGAACCGGATGTGCGGGGTGGCGAAAGGGAGGCTGGAAGCTTGCGCCTGAAAACCCCGTCGATGGCAGAATATTGCCTGCATCTGTGATGGCACCTCTTGGGGCGCACTGTGGACCCAGTATATCCCAGGTACGTTCTAGGTATAGTTCTAGGTACAGTTCTAGGTTTCTGAGGTGGTCCTGAGTCAGTGCTGAGATTGTGCTGAGTGAGTGCTGAGATGGTCCTGAGTCTGTGTTGATTGTTTGCTGAGATTGTGCTGAATGGGTGCTGAGATGGTGCGGATTGGTTGCTGAAATGGTCCTTAGTGGGTGCTGATTGCTTGCTGAGATGGTCCTGATTGGGGGCGGATTGGTTGCTGAGATGCTCCTGAGTCGATGCTGATTGGTTTCTAAGATGGTCCTGAGTCGCGGCGGATTGGTTGCTGAGATGGTGATGAGTGGGTGCTGATTGGTTGCTGAGATGGTGCTCAGTGGGTTCAGATTGGTTGCTGAGATGGTCCTGAGATGGTGCTGAGTGGATGCTGCGATGGTACTGATTGGGTTTTGATTGGTTGCAGAGATGGTCCTGAGTCGTTGCTCAGATGGTGCTTATTGGTTGCTGAAATGGTGCTGAATGGGTGCTGAGATGGTGCTGAGTCGGTGCTGATTGGTGGTGAGATGGTGCTGAGCGGATGCTGATTGGTTGCCGACATGGTGCTGAGTGGGTGGTGTGAAGGTCCTGAGATGGTGCAGATTGGTTGCTAAGATGGCCCTGAGTGGGTGCTGAAATGGTGCTGATTGGTTGCAGCGATGGTCCTGAGTGGGTCCTGATTGGTTGTTGAGTTTGTTATGAGTGGGTCCTGATTGGTTGCTGATATTGTTATGAGTGGGTGCTGATTTGTTGCTCCGATGGTGCTGAGGGTGTGCTGATTGGTTGCTGAGATGGTGCTGATTGGGTGCTGAGATGGTGCTGTGATGGTGCTGAGTGGATGCTGCGATGGTCCTGATTGGGTGCTGATTGGTTGCTCAGATGGTGCTTTGGGGGTGCTGATTGGTTGCTGAGATGGTGCAAAGTGGGTGCTGATTGGTTGCTGCGATGGTCCTGATTGGTTGCTGAGGTGGTGCTGAGATGTGTCTGATTGGTGGTGAGATGGTGCTGAGTAGGTGTAGATTGGTTGCTGAGATGGTGCTGAGTGGGTGGTGCGAAAGTCCTGAGATGGTGCAGATTGGTTGCTAACCTGAGTGGGTGCTGAGATGGTGCTGAATGGGTGCTGATTGGTTACTGAGATGGTCCTGAGTGGGTGCTGAGATGGTGCTGAGTGGATGCTGCCATGGTCCTGATTGGGTGCTGATTGGTTGCTGATATTGTTATGAGTGGGTCCTGATTGGTTGCTGAGAATGTTATGAGTGGATGCAGATTGGTTGCTGAGATGGTGCTGAGTGGGTGCTGATTGGTTGCTGAGATGGCCCTGATTGGTTGCTGATTGGTTTCTGTGATGGTGCTGAGTGGGTCCTGATTGCTTGTGGAGATTGTTATGAGTGGGTGCTGATTGGTTGCTCAGATGATTCTTTGGGGGTGCTGATTGGTTGCTGAGATGGTGCTGGGTGGGTGCTGATTGGTTGCTGAGATAGTGCTGAATGGTTGCTAAGATGGTGCTGAGTGCCTGCTGAGATAGTGCTAGATGGATGCTGGGATGGTCCTGAGGGGGTGCTGCTTGGTTGCTGAAATGGTCCTGAGATGGTGCTGAGTTGGCGCTGTTTGGTTGCTGGGACAATGCTGAGTGGTTGCTGATTGGTTGCTGGGATGGCCCTGAGTGGGTGCTGAGATGGTTCTGAGTGGGTGGTGCGAAGGTCCTGAGATGGTGCAGATTGGTTGCTAAGATGGCCCTGAGTGGGTGCTGAGATGGTGCTGATTGGTTACTGAGATGGTCCTGAGTGGGTGCTGAGATGGTGCTGAGTGGATGCTGCCATGGTCCTGATTGGGTGCTGATTGGTTGCTGATATTGTTATGAGTGGGTCCTGATTGGTTGCTGAGAATGTTATGAGCGGATGCAGATTGGTTGCTGAGATGGTGCTGAATGGGTGCTGATTGGTTGCTGAGAATGTTATGAGTGGATGCAGATTGGTTGCTGAGATTGTGCTGAATGGGTGCTGAGATGGTGCCAAGTGGGTGCTGATTGGTTGCTAAGATGGCCCTGATTGGTTGCTGAGATGGTGCTGAATGGGTGCTGATTGGTTGCTGAGATGTTCCTGATTGGGTGCTGATTGGTTACTGAGATGGTTCTGAGTGGGTGGTGCAAAGATCCTGAGATGGTGCTGATTGGTTGCTGAGATGGCCCTGATTGGTAGCTGAGATGGTGCTGAATGGGTGCAAAGATGGTGCTGAGTCAGTGCTGAGATGGTGTCGATTGGTTGCTGAGATTGTGCTGAGTGGGTGCTGATATAGTTCTGAGTGGGGGCTGATTGGTTGCTGAGATGGTGTTGACTGGTTGCTGCAATGGTCCTGAGTGGGTGCGGATTGGTTCCTAAGATTGTCTTTATTTGGTGCTGAGTTGGTGCTTATTGGGGTCTGAGATGGTCACCATCTCAGCAACCAATCAGCACCAACTCAGGAAAATCTCAGAAACCAATTAGCATCCACTCAGTATCATCTCAGCACCAATCAGCACCCATTCAGCACCATCTCAGCACCCACTCAAGGCCATCTTAGCAACCAATCTGCACCCACTCAGCACCATCTCAGCAACCAATCTGCATCCACTCATAACATTCTCAGCAACCAATCAGGACCCACTCATAACAATATCAGCAACCAATCAGCACCCAATCAGGACCATCAGAGCATCCACTCAGCACCATCTCAGCACCCACTCAGGACCATCTCAGTAACCAATCAGCACCCATTCAGAACCATCTCAGCAACCAATCAGGGCCATCTTAGCAACCAATCAGCACCCACTCGGCACCATCTCAGCACCCATTCAGCACAATCTCAGCAACCAATCTGCATCCACTCATAACATTCTCAGCAACCAATCAGCACCCATTATGCACCATCTCAGCAACCAATCTGCATCCACTCATAACATTCTCAGCAACCAATCAGGACCCACTCATAACAATATCAGCAACCAATCAGCACCCAATCAGGACCATGGCAGCATCCACTCAGCACCATCTCACCACCAATCAGACACATCTCAGCACCACCTCAGCAACCAATTCAGCACCATCTCAGCACCCACTCAGGGCCATCTTAGCAACCAATCTGCACCATCTCAGGACCTTCGCACCACCCACTCAGAACCATCTCAGCACCCACTCAGGGCCATCCCAGCAACCAATCAGCAACCACTCAGCATCGTCCCAGCAACCAAACAGCGCCAACTCAGCACCATCTCAGGACCATTTCAGCAACCAAGCAGCACCCCCTCAGGACCATCCCAGCATCCATCTAGCACTATCTCAGCAGGCACTCAGCACCATCTTAGCAACCATTCAGCACTGTCTCAGCAACCAATCAGCACCCACCCAGCACCATCTCAGCAACCAATCAGCACATAATCAGGACCATCTCACCAACCAATGAGCACCACCAAAGCACCATCTGAGCAACCAATCAGCACCCACTCATAACAATCTCAGCAACCAATCAGGACCCACTCATAACAATCTCAGCAACCAATCTGCACCATCTCAGGACCTTCGCACCACCCACTCAGCACCATCTCAGCAACCAATCTACACCTACTCAGCACCATCTCACCACCAATCAGACACATCTCAGCACCACCTCAGCAACCAATCAGGACCATCGCAGCAACCAATCAGCACCCACTTAGCACCATCTCAGCAACCAATCAGCACCCCCAAAGAATCATCTGAGCAACCAATCAGCACCCACTCATAACAATCTCAGTAACCAATCAGGACCCACTCATAACAATCTCCACAACCAATCAGGACCCACTCAGCAACATCACAGCAATCAATCAACAACCACTCAGGACCATTGCAGCAACCAATCTGCACCTACTCAGCACCATCTCACCACCAATCAGCACCATCTCAGCACCATCTCAGCAACCAATCAGCACCCCCAAAGAATCATCTGAGCAACCAATCAGCACCCACTCATAACAATCTCAGTAACCAATCAGGACCCACTCATAACAATCTCCACAACCAATCAGGACCCACTCAGCACCATCACAGCAACCAATCAGCAACCACTCAGGACCATTGCAGCAACCAATCTGCACCTACTCAGCACCATCTCACCACCAATCAGACACATCTCAGCACCATCTCAGCAACCAATCAGCACCCACTCTTAACAATCTCAGCAACCAATCAGCACCCACCCAAACAATCTCAGCAACCAATCAGCACCCCCAAAGCACCATCTGAGCAACCAATCAGCACCCACCCAGCACTATCTTAGCAACCAATGATCACCTACTCAGGACCATTTCAGCAACCAATCAGCACCCCCAAAGCACCATCTGAGCAACCAATCAGCACCATCGCAGCATCCACTCAGCACCATCACAGCACCATCTCAGCACCCAATCAGCACCATCTCAGCAACCAATCAGCACACCCTCAGCACCATCGGAGCAACAAATCAGCACCCACTCATAACAATATCAGCAACCAATCAGGACCCACTCATAACAAACTCAACAACCAATCAGGACCCACTCAGCATCATCGCAGCAACCAATCAGCACCCACTCAGGACCATCGCTGCAACCAATCAGCACCATTTCAGCACCCACTCAGGGCCATCTTAGCAACCAATCTGCACCATCTCAGGACCTTCACACCACCCACTCAGCACCATCTCAGCACCATGTCGGCAACCAATAGGCACCCATTCAGCACCATCTCAGCAACCAATCAGGGCCATCTTAGCAACCAATCAGCACCCACTCGGCACCATCTCAGCACCCATTCAGCACAATCTCAGCAACCAATCTGCATCCACTCATAACATTCTCAGCAACCAATCAGCACCCATTCAGCACCATCTCAGCAACCAATCTGCATCCACTCATAACATTCTCAGCAACCAATCAGGACCCACTCATAACAATATCAGCAACCAATCAGCACCCAATCAGGACCATGGCAGCATCCACTCAGCACCATCTCACCACCAATCAGACACATCTCAGCACCACCTCAGCAACCAATTCAGCACCATCTCAGCACCCACTCAGGGCCATCTTAGCAACCAATCTGCACCATCTCAGGACCTTCGCACCACCCACTCAGAACCATCTCAGCACCCACTCAGGGCCATCCCAGCAACCAATCAGCAACCACTCAGCATCGTCCCAGCAACCAAACAGCGCCAACTCAGCACCATCTCAGGACCATTTCAGCAACCAAGCAGCACCCCCTCAGGACCATCCCAGCATCCATCTAGCACTATCTCAGCAGGCACTCAGCACCATCTTAGCAACCATTCAGCACTGTCTCAGCAACCAATCAGCACCCACCCAGCACCATCTCAGCAACCAATCAGCACATAATCAGGACCATCTCACCAACCAATGAGCACCACCAAAGCACCATCTGAGCAACCAATCAACACCCACTCATAACAATCTCAGCAACCAATCAGGACCCACTCATAACAATCTCAGCAACCAATCTGCACCATCTCAGGACTTTCGCACCACCCACTCAGCACCATCTCAGTAACCAATCTACACCTACTCAGCACCATCTCACCACCAATCAGACACATCTCAGCACCATCTCAGCAAACAATCTGCACCATCTCAGGACCTTCGCACCACCCACTCAGCACCACCTCAGCAACCAATCAGGACCATCGCAGCAACCAATCAGCACCCACTTTGCACCATCTCAGCAACCAATCAGCACCCCCAAAGCACCATCTGAGCAACCAATCAGCACCCAATCAGGACCATCGCTGCAACCAATCAGCACCATTTCAGCACCCACTCAGGGCCATCTTAGCAACCAATCTGCACCATCTCAGGACCTTCACACCACCCACTCAGCACCATCTCAGCACCATGTCGGCAACCAATCAGCATCCGCTCAGCACCATCTCACCACCAATCAGCACCAACTCAGCACCATCTCAGCACCCATTCAGCACCATTTCAGCAACCAATAAGCACCATCTGAGCAACGACTCAGGACCATCTCTGCAACCAATCAAAACCCAATCAGTACCATCGCAGCAACCACTCAGCACCATCTCAGGACCATCTCAGCACCCACTCAGCATCATCCCAGAAACCAATCAGCACCAATTCAGCACCCACTCAAACAATCTCAACAACCAATCAGCACCATCTCAGCAACCAATCTGAACCCACTCAGCACCATCTCAGCAACCAATCCGTCCCCAATCAGGACCATCTCAGCAAGCAATCAGCACCCACTAAGGACCATTTCAGCAACCAATCCGCACCATCTCAGCACCCATTCAGCACAATCTCAGCAAACAATCAACACAGACTCAGGACCATCTCAGCACTCACTCAGCACAATCTCAGCACTGACTCAGGACCACCTCAGAAACCTAGAACTGTACCTAGAACTATACCTAGAACGTACCTGGGATATACTGGATCCACAGTGCGCCCCAAGAGGTGCCATCACAGATGCAGGCAATATTCTGCCATCTACGGGGTTTTCAGGCGCAAGCTTCCAGCCTCCCTTTCGCCACCCCGCACATCCGGTTCTACTATTAGCGCCAATACCCAGCCCCTGCACCCATGTCACGGGCCTACAGTGATCTCGGCGCAAGAACGCTACAGTCTCAGGTACCAGCCCTAAGGTTGCTGCGATGTGTTAAGCCGCAATTCCAGTCGCACAATGACAAGACCAGGCCCAGTGATCTCAGCCCTTTTAGCTCTTTCCCCACAAGCTTTATTTTACTGCCAGCTCTCTTCTTGCAGCTCCAGCTCTGTGTTTTTCCAGCTTCAAATGCCAGCATCTGGCTCTTGGCTCCAGCTTGGAAACAATTCAGCTCCCGCACCAGCCTCCGAAAGCCCACCCCACCATCCATATGCTAGCCCTGCAGTGATTTTAGCCCCCACCGAGCAGTCCCCAGTCACTTTGCCACCCCCTGCGTAAGTTCTCCTGGATGCCCACAGCCCCGTTCACAGGTCTAGTGCCTTTGCCATTTCCATTGACGTTGCCAGCCCCGCAGTCCACTTCCCAGCCCCACAGTGCGCCCCAAGAGGTGCCATCACAGGCGCAGACAATATTCTGCCATCGACGGGGTTTTCAGGCGCAAGCTTCCAGCCTCCCTTTCGCCACCCCGCACATCCGGTTCTACTATTAGCGACAATACCCAGCCCCTGCACCCATGTCACGGGCCTACAGTGATCTCGGCGCAAGAACGCTACAGTCTCAGGTACCAGCCCTAAGGTTGCTGCGATGTGTTAAGCCGCAATTCCAGTCGCACAATGACAAGACCAGGCCCAGTGATCTCAGCCCTTTTAGCTCTTTCCCCACAAGCTTTATTTTACTGCCAGCTCTCTTCTTCCAGCTGTGTCCCATTCTGCGATTAGTCCTCAGATCCACAGTGAGTATCACTTGTAGCAGTGACTCTTTCTGCAGCACTGCAGTCCCCACCCCGGCCCCAGTGATTTCAGCTCCAGTCCCACAAGCTTTATTTAACTGCCAGCTCTTCTTTTGCACTTTCTGCTCTAAATCTTCACAGTAGTGCCACACAATACTACTTGTGCTTCTCAGGACACGATCTTTCTTTTAGCTCTCGTTCTTGAGCTCTGATCACAGCCCTTACAGCAATTTCAATTCCAACCATGCAGTTCACCTCCCCGCTCCGCAATCCCTATCCCAGCCCCACGGGGGTTTTACACCAAACCCTACCATATTTCTGTCTCCTCCAGGTCTGCTGCCTCAGCTCCAACTCCTCAGCTTCCTACTGGCTGCAGCTAAAAGCTGCTCATGCTTCTCACTGCACCTTGGGGCTGTTGATAAGGCCACAAATCAGTTACTGCCATCATTACAATTTCAGTATCTCTAGAAGCTGTCCCATCCACCCACCCAGCCCTAAGTGGCAACCCTAAGTGGCATCCCAACTCTGGGGACACTGGAGGCCTGAAGCTCAACATCCACCCTCCCCCTCACCCTGGCTCTCAGCCCAGCACCTGCACAAAGGCCCCCTCACCTCCCCTCAGGCAGCTCCAGGGGCTGGCAATAGCCACTGGACTCCTGCCCCCCCCCATCCCAAAAGGCACTCTTGGGCTGGTTCTTGGGCCCTAGAACCCTCTGAGCCCCCACACCCTCAGCCCCTTGTTGGTACCACAGGGCAGGGGCTGGGAACCCCCAGGCATAACCTGCAGGCCCTGTGCTGCAGCTCCATGCCTTCCTCCCATGGCATTTATCTAGCCTCAGCATTTCCACCACTCCACGTTGTTTTGGGCCTGGCTCATGCCAAAATCATTATTCCACACCCTGGGGTTTTATGTCCCCACTGCTCTCACAACTGGTGCTTCAGCCCCAGTCCCACAACCCTTACCGAATTAACATGAGATATCTAGTAAAGAAAACAAATCAAACCAAAAAGATGTATTAAAACGGGCAATAATAAAATAACACAATTAAGAAAAAAAACATTACAAGTAAAAACAAAATAAAGTAATAAAAATACAAAAAGCAAGCTTTATTCCTTGTATTCTGAACATTTCTTTAAATCCAGAAACCGCGAAACGGCTACTTGCCAGCCCCCAGTGACGGCAGGCAGTGCCCCCCCCCCGCACCGCGCCACTCCAGGCCCCACACCAGCCGCCGGCTACCCGAGCCACGCAGGGCGCGGCAGAAAGAACTGGACACGGCCGGCCCCAGATACGGCCGCAGGCGTCGCGTCCGTGCTCACCAGCGCTCCCCGGATCAGCTGCCGCGGGGGTCCCGTCCTGGCGCAGCGCCGCTCCTCGGACCGCGCATCCGCAGCTCCCGTCGCTCCCAGCTTCACCGCCGAACTGACGCCATCGCGCCCCAACGCCCGCTATTTATGCCCCACGGGCGGACAGCCAGCCAATCACAACCCGAGGCAGCGCCTGCCGGCTCCACCAATCCCAGCCCGCCCATTCCCGCCGCGCTCCGCTCCGCGACTCCCCGCGGTCCCCTCAAGCGCTGCTCCCGCCGCCGCCATTGCTGTGGCCGCGTCCGCCCGCTGCCCGCCGCCTGCCCGCTTCCCTGGACCAGAACCTGATCCCGACCAGGACCTGAACTGGAAGCTCCCGGCCGCCCTTCCCGTCCGCAACAGCGCCTGCCGAGGCAGCGGCAGCGGGGACGCTGCTCCGCCGGCTCCCAAAGCGGCGGTGGCGGGAGCGGCGCCTCAGACGTACGGGCGAGCGGGGCCAGTCTGAGGCGGCGAGCCGCGACTGAGCGGGCTGAGGTCGGCGAGACCGCTTCCGGTTTGAAAGGGCGGCTGTGATTGGACAGGGCGGACGGAGAAAGGCGGGCCGTGATTGGCAGGCTTAGGAGCCGTCAGGCTGAGGTCCGTGGGAGCGTGGGGCGGAGCTCGGGCTGCCCGAAGGGCTCGCAGGCGGCGGCGGCGGCGGCGGCGGCGGCGGCGGCGGCGGCGGCGGCGGCGGCGGCGGCGGCGGCGGCGGCGGCGGCGGCGGCGGCGGCGGCGGCGGCGGCGGCGGCGGCGGCGGCGGCGGCGCTCGCCAAACCCCCGTCCCCTTCTCCGGCCTTCTCTCGTGCCCAGGTCCCGGCGAAAAGACCCCCGCAGAGCCCCTACCGGAGCGCCCCATCGGCACTCGGGGCAGGAGGCGGAGAGGAGTGTAGCCCGGGAGGAGTTCCGGGTCGTCTTTGCGGCAGCAGGGCGGACTAGGGAGCGGCGGCGATTTGGTGAGGAGAGGGCTCGGGAGCGGGGAGGGCGTGCAGCGCCCGCTGCGGGCTCTGGGTGCCTCTTCTACCGCAGTGCTTCCGCTTCTGCGGGGACTTGGCCTGCCCCGACTGGCCGAGATCAGCACCCTGGCCAAAGTTAAGTGCCCGCGTCCCCCTGCCCGCCCTCCGCCTGCTGCGGGCCCGCTGCTCACCCTCGTCGTCGGATGTTGTAGATGATAAAACAATATTGGCTTTCACATTCATAGATTAGCTTTTTGCATTACAAGTATTTTGATATGGTAAAACTTATACTTACTTTTAACTGCTTTGTATAGTGTAATATGCCAGTTTATGTATGCACTGTATATTTCATATGAATAGTAGCCTGATAAATATATCGTAGGCTTTAGCAAAATGTTGGAATAGAAACTAAAGTACTTCCATGTAACTAACTCAGAAAATGGTGTAAAGCAATTATTCTGTTTATTATAACTGCAGACTGCCCCTACCAAGTGATAATAGTGACAAAAAGAGCTTAAGCATCCAGGAAGCATTTATCGACTCTTATCGGTATTATCAGGGAGTGCGAAGCAACAGGATAAAACTACAGGAAGAAATAAAATGTGTAGACCTCATTTACAGAACGTTCTGCAGACAAGTCAGAGGTTAAAACCAAACAAGAGAGTTCCTGGAACATCAAAAAGTCAAAGGAATGTTTGAATAATGTGTAAGTTAATGAATATGCATGTAACCTCAGCAATGTAACAGTATATAGTGAACATGTTTTTAAGCTACCTCTGTGCTCTTTGGCTGTGTGCTAAAAGCATCCCAGTGCTGGATTATTTTGTCCTTTTATCCTTTAATAAACTTTTAAAAATTTTAAAGAATGAACTCTGTTTATCACATCAGTGAAGCTTAAGCTGATCTGCATCCAGGTGTTTTGGGACCTGCTGGGGCAGGCCATCGAGGTAAGTGTGGGGCTACTGCAGTGGAGGCCAAGTATTTCAACACAATAGCATAATCAGCAACGTTAATTAATTTTGTGTTCCTCATGCAAGCCTCAGCCTTAAGAACTCTACCAGCCTCTAATAGGATTAATAATACGCATAGTAAGTGTTACTAGTATTAATATTTAGGTAAGGATTGTTAGTGTTAACACTGGTACTAAGTATGTTAGCTGGTATTTACTGTGAAGCTCTGCTCTCCCACAGTATGACAAGGTCCTGAAGCTGTCCTCAGGTGCACAGTTAGGTGAGCACTGCTGTCCTTACCACGATCCCCCGATGGAGCCATGCTCCAGAGACGGGCAGCAATGAATCTGCAGGTGCCTTCCCAAGGTGACAGAGCTCGCCCTCTCTCCTTCCCATCTGCAGTCAGGGGATGTGAAGGCAACCATTGCTGTCCTCGGCTTCATCATCTCCAGTGCAGCCAAGCACAGCATAGACAATGAGTCTCTGTCAAGTGAGCTGCAGCAGCTGGGACTGCCCAAAGGCAGGGGAAGCCCTCAGGGTGGCACCATCAGCCAGACCTGCTGGGATGTTGCTTACAGTTCCCAGCCCTGCCTTCTTCACACCCAGATGGAGGGCAGGCTGCCTGCTGTGCTGTCCTCCATCACCTCCCTTCTGTACCATCCGTCCCTGGGGGCTCCTCAGGTGCTTTGGTGAGGTTTGGCAGCTGCAGGTCTGGTGTGAGCAGAGGGATTCTTCTCTTGTCTCCCCTCATAAGCAAAGCATGCCAGCCAGCTGTGCTGTTTTACATGTCACTGACCCACAAAATTGCAGGAGACTGAGGACTCGTAACAGGTGCAGGACAGGTTCAAAAGGAACTTGGGACAAAACCTCTGTCTTTGTCAGTCCAAAGGGACAGCAGAGCTCACATCTGCTCACAATAATCCTCTGGAGAGCGGAGCAATGTTTGTATGGAAAGATGACTGGGGGTAAAATCAGTGGAAACCGAGTTACATTTGTATCCTAACAGGAGCTATAATGGGACAGAAATTTTAGGGTAAAATACAGGTGCTGTTCCCAGGATGGAGCTGGGTTGGCATGCTCCACAATGATTCCCCATACAACCATAAGGACCTGCTAAGGGGGGTGGAGTGGAATGGGGCACCACAACCAGGCTCTGCCAAAATCTTTGCAGGGGCAGCTACTCCATGGTACTTTGAAGCTTATTAACTGCATAGCAAGGGCTATTTGGCATATGTAGGAACACTTTCCAACCTAGCATCTGAAGACCAATTTAGAGGAGGCGCCTCTAAGTCGAAAGCCAGCCAGACCTTATGTTCTTAGCACCATTCATTTAGAAGAAATCCTGTTACATTTGCAAATTTAAGAGGTGACACCCCCATTCAGACCGTGGCTCCTGGGTGCGAACAATAGCTCTTCAACAGCAAGGAAATCTGCATGCCCTAGTGTCTCAAGGTCACTTCACCTGAGAGTCCAGAGACCCAAATCCAGCCAGAGTCCTAGCTCCCAGAAAACTTCAGCTATAAGAAATCCTTCAAAGTGTGCAATTCTAGGAGTGGAAATCCTACAGGAAACACGAGGCTTCAGGCTCCAAATGGGATCTCTTTTCCACACAGTGGAAAACTCAGCAAGCCCTTCTGGCAAGACCAGTTCACAGGAGGCCCACAATTCTCAAGGGCCAGCCTTGAGAGATCCGACTCCATGGAAGCTTTAATCTGAGAAAAATCCTGTGATGTTGGTACTTTTAAAAGGCAGAATGGCACATTTAGACCCTGGCTGATGCTTTGGAGAGCGATTCCTTTACACAGTAAATAATGATTTCATTCCAATGTCTGTAGGTCACTTTGGAAACAGCCCCTGAAACTCAAGACCAAGAAGAGCCATACTTCATGGCAGCTGCCATCTGGGAGGAATCCTATGACATTTGTGATTCAAGAAATTGAACCCAAAATTTCAACAGCTGATATGCAGATGCAAAAGACTACTGTTTTCCTGTATTTTACCCTAAAATTTCTGTCCCATTATAGGGGACAAATGTAGGATATTTGTATCCTACATTTGTATCCTGTTAGGATACAAATGTAACTCGGTTTCCACTGATTTTACCCCCAGTCATCTTTCCATACAAACATTGCTCCGCTCTCCAGAGGATTATTGTGAGCAGATGTGAGCTCTGCTGTCCCTTTGGACTGACAAAGACAGAGGTTTTGTCCCAAGTTCCTTTTGAACCTGTCCTGCACCTGTTACGAGTCCTCAGTCTCCTGCAATTTTGTGGGTCAGTGACATGTAAAACAGCACAGCTGGCTGGCATGCTTTGCTTATGAGGGGAGACAAGAGAAGAATCCCTCTGCTCACACCAGACCTGCAGCTGCCAAACCTCACCAAAGCACCTGAGGAGCCCCCAGGGACGGATGGTACAGAAGGGAGGTGATGGAGGACAGCACAGCAGGCAGCCTGCCCTCCATCTGGGTGTGAAGAAGGCAGGGCTGGGAACTGTAAGCAACATCCCAGCAGGTCTGGCTGATGGTGCCACCCTGAGGGCTTCCCCTGCCTTTGGGCAGTCCCAGCTGCTGCAGCTCACTTGACAGAGACTCATTGTCTATGCTGTGCTTGGCTGCACTGGAGATGATGAAGCCGAGGACAGCAATGGTTGCCTTCACATCCCCTGACTGCAGATGGGAAGGAGAGAGGGCGAGCTCTGTCACCTTGGGAAGGCACCTGCAGATTCATTGCTGCCCGTCTCTGGAGCATGGCTCCATCGGGGGATCGTGGTAAGGACAGCAGTGCTCACCTAACTGTGCACCTGAGGACAGCTTCAGGACCTTGTCATACTGTGGGAGAGCAGAGCTTCACAGTAAATACCAGCTAACATACTTAGTACCAGTGTTAACACTAACAATCCTTACCTAAATATTAATACTAGTAACACTTACTATGCGTATTATTAATCCTATTAGAGGCTGGTAGAGTTCTTAAGGCTGAGGCTTGCATGAGGAACACAAAATTAATTAACGTTGCTGATTATGCTATTGTGTTGAAATACTTGGCCTCCACTGCAGTAGCCCCACACTTACCTCGATGGCCTGCCCCAGCAGGTCCCAAAACACCTGGATGCAGATCAGCTTAAGCTTCACTGATGTGATAAACAGAGTTCATTCTTTAAAATTTTTAAAAGTTTATTAAAGGATAAAAGGACAAAATAATCCAGCACTGGGATGCTTTTAGCACACAGCCAAAGAGCACAGAGGTAGCTTAAAAACATGTTCACTATATACTGTTACATTGCTGAGGTTACATGCATATTCATTAACTTACACATTATTCAAACATTCCTTTGACTTTTTGATGTTCCAGGAACTCTCTTGTTTGGTTT
Organism: Ammospiza nelsoni; assembly: GCF_027579445.1. Classification (NCBI taxonomy): domain Eukaryota; kingdom Metazoa; phylum Chordata; class Aves; order Passeriformes; family Passerellidae; genus Ammospiza; species Ammospiza nelsoni. The sequence continues at coordinate 36,454,743 of NC_080641.1, forward strand.
TAACCTCTGACTTGTCTGCAGAACGTTCTGTAAATGAGGTCTACACATTTTATTTCTTCCTGTAGTTTTATCCTGTTGCTTCGCACTCCCTGATAATACCGATAAGAGTCGATAAATGCTTCCTGGATGCTTAAGCTCTTTTTGTCACTATTATCACTTGGTAGGGGCAGTCTGCAGTTATAATAAACAGAATAATTGCTTTACACCATTTTCTGAGTTAGTTACATGGAAGTACTTTAGTTTCTATTCCAACATTTTGCTAAAGCCTACGATATATTTATCAGGCTACTATTCATATGAAATATACAGTGCATACATAAACTGGCATATTACACTATACAAAGCAGTTAAAAGTAAGTATAAGTTTTACCATATCAAAATACTTGTAATGCAAAAAGCTAATCTATGAATGTGAAAGCCAATATTGTTTTATCATCTACAACATCCGACGACGAGGGTGAGCAGCGGGCCCGCAGCAGGCGGAGGGCGGGCAGGGGGACGCGGGCACTTAACTTTGGCCAGGGTGCTGATCTCGGCCAGTCGGGGCAGGCCAAGTCCCCGCAGAAGCGGAAGCACTGCGGTAGAAGAGGCACCCAGAGCCCGCAGCGGGCGCTGCACGCCCTCCCCGCTCCCGAGCCCTCTCCTCACCAAATCGCCGCCGCTCCCTAGTCCGCCCTGCTGCCGCAAAGACGACCCGGAACCCCTCCCGGGCTACACTCCTCTCCGCCTCCTGCCCCGAGTGCCGATGGGGCGCTCCGGTAGGGGCTCTGCGGGGGTCTTTTCGCCGGGACCTGGGCACGAGAGAAGGCCGGAGAAGGGGACGGGGGTTTGGCGAGCGCCGCCGCCGCCGCCGCCGCCGCCGCCGCCGCCGCCGCCGCCGCCGCCGCCGCCGCCGCCGCCGCCGCCGCCGCCGCCGCCGCCTGCGAGCCCTTCGGGCAGCCCGAGCTCCGCCCCACGCTCCCACGGACCTCAGCCTGACGGCTCCTAAGCCTGCCAATCACGGCCCGCCTTTCTCCGTCCGCCCTGTCCAATCACAGCCGCCCTTTCAAACCGGAAGCGGTCTCGCCGATCTCAGCCCGCTCAGTCGCGGCTCGCCGCCTCAGACTGGCCCCGCTCGCCCGTACGTCTGAGGCGCCGCTCCCGCCACCGCCGCTTTGGGAGCCGGCGGAGCAGCGTCCCCGCTGCCGCTGCCTCGGCAGGCGCTGTTGCGGACGGGAAGGGCGGCCGGGAGCTTCCAGTTCAGGTCCTGGTCGGGATCAGGTTCTGGTCCAGGGAAGCGGGCAGGCGGCGGGCAGCGGGCGGACGCGGCCACAGCAATGGCGGCGGCGGGAGCAGCGCTTGAGGGGACCGCGGGGAGTCGCGGAGCGGAGCGCGGCGGGAATTTGCGGGCTGGGATTGGTGGAGCCGGCAGGCGCTGCCTCGGGTTGTGATTGGCTGGCTGTCCGCCCGTGGGGCATAAATAGCGGGCGTTGGGGCGCGATGGCGTCAGTTCGGCGGTGAAGCTGGGAGCGACGGGAGCTGCGGATGCGCGGTCCGAGGAGCGGCGCTGCGCCAGGACGGGACCCCCGCGGCAGCTGATCCGGGGAGCGCTGGTGAGCACGGACGCGACGCCTGCGGCCGTATCTGGGGCCGGCCGCGTCCAGTTCTTTCTGCCGCGCCCTGCGTGGCTCGGGTAGCCGGCGGCTGGTGTGGGGCCTGGAGTGGCGCGGTGCGGGGGGGGGGCACTGCCTGCTGTCACTGGGGGCTGGCAAGTAGCCGTTTCGCGGTTTCTGGATTTAAAGAAATGTTCAGAATACAAGGAATAAAGCTTGCTTTTTGTATTTTTATTACTTTATTTTGTTTTTACTTGTAATGTTTTTTTTCTTAATTGTGTTATTTTATTATTGCCTGTTTTAATACATCTTTTTGGTTTGATTTGTTTTCTTTACTAGATATCTCATGTTAATTCGGTAAGGGTTGTGGGACTGGGGCTGAAGCACCAGTTGTGAGAGCAGTGGGGACATAAAACCCCAGGGTGTGGAATAATGATTTTGGCATGAGCCAGGCCCAAAACAACGTGGAGTGGTGGAAATGCTGAGGCTAGATAAATGCCATGGGAGGAAGGCATGGAGCTGCAGCACAGGGCCTGCAGGTTATGCCTGGGGGTTCCCAGCCCCTGCCCTGTGGTACCAACAAGGGGCTGAGGGTGTGGGGGCTCAGAGGGTTCTAGGGCCCAAGAACCAGCCCAAGAGTGCCTTTTGGGATGGGGGGGGGCAGGAGTCCAGTGGCTATTGCCAGCCCCCGGAGCTGCCTGAGGGGAGGTGAGGAGGCCTTTGTGCAGGTGCTGGGCTGAGAGCCAGGGTGAGGGGGAGGGTGGATGTTGAGCTTCAGGCCTCCAGTGTCCCCAGAGTTGGGATGCCACTTAGGGTTGCCACTAAGGGCTGGGTGGGTGGATGGGACAGCTTCTAGAGATACTGAAATTGTAATGATGGCAGTAACTGATTTGTGGCCTTATCAACAGCCCCAAGGTGCAGTGAGAAGCATGAGCAGCTTTTAGCTGCAGCCAGTAGGAAGCTGAGGAGCTGGAGCTGAGGCAGCAGACCTGGAGGAGACAGAAATATGGTAGGGTTTGGTGTAAAACCCCCGTGGGGCTGGGATAGGGATTGCGGAGCGGGGAGGTGAACTGCATGGTTGGAATTGAAATTGCTGTAAGGGCTGTGATCAGAGCTCAAGAACGAGAGCTAAAAGAAAGATCGTGTCCTGAGAAGCACAAGTAGTATTGTGTGGCACTACTGTGAAGATTTAGACCAGAAAGTGCAAAAGAAGAGCTGGCAGTTAAATAAAGCTTGTGGGACTGGAGCTGAAATCACTGGGGCCGGGGTGGGGACTGCAGTGCTGCAGAAAGAGTCACTGCTACAAGGGATACTCACTGTGGATCTGAGGACTAATCACAGAATGGGACACAGCTGGAAGAAGAGAGCTGGCAGTAAAATAAAGCTTGTGGGGAAAGAGCTAAAAGGGCTGAGATCACTGGGCCTGGTCTTGTCATTGTGCGACTGGAATTGCGGCTTAACACATCGCAGCAACCTTAGGGCTGGTACCTGAGACTGTAGCGTTCTTGCGCCGAGATCACTGTAGGCCCGTGACATGGGTGCAGGGGCTGGGTATTGCCGCTAATAGTAGAACCGGATGTGCGGGGTGGCGAAAGGGAGGCTGGAAGCTTGCGCCTGAAAACCCCGTCGATGGCAGAATATTGCCTGCATCTGTGATGGCACCTCTTGGGGCGCACTGTGGGGCTGGGAAGTGGACTGCGGGGCTGGCAACGTCAATGGAAATGGCAAAGGCACTAGACCTGTGAACGGGGCTGTGGGCATCCAGGAGAACTTACGCAGGGGGTGGCAAAGTGACTGGGGACTGCTCGGTGGGGGCTAAAATCACTGCAGGGCTAGCATATGGATGGTGGGGTGGGCTTTCGGAGGCTGGTGCGGGAGCTGAATTGTTTCCAAGCTGGAGCCAAGAGCCAGATGCTGGCATTTGAAGCTGGAAAAACACAGAGCTGGAGCTGCAAGAAGAGAGCTGGCAGTAAAATAAAGCTTGTGGGGAAAGAGCTAAAAGGGCTGAGATCACTGGGCCTGGTCTTGTCATTGTGCGACTGGAATTGCGGCTTAACACATCGCAGCAACCTTAGGGCTGGTACCTGAGACTGTAGCGTTCTTGCGCCGAGATCACTGTAGGCCCGTGACATGGGTGCAGGGGCTGGGTATTGGCGCTAATAGTAGAACCGGATGTGCGGGGTGGCGAAAGGGAGGCTGGAAGCTTGCGCCTGAAAACCCCGTCGATGGCAGAATATTGTCTGCGCCTGTGATGGCACCTCTTGGGGCGCACTGTGGGGCTGGGAAGTGGACTGTGGGGCTGGCAACGTCAATGGAAATGGCAAAGGCACTAGACCTGTGAACGGGGCTGTGGGCATCCAGGAGAACTTACGCAGGGGGTGGCAAAGTGACTGGGGACTGCTCGGTGGGGGCTAAAATCACTGCAGGGCTAGCATATGGATGGTGGGGTGGGCTTTCGGAGGCTGGTGCGGGAGCTGAATTGTTTCCAAGCTGGAGCCAAGAGCCAGATGCTGGCATTTGAAGCTGGAAAAACACAGAGCTGGAGCTGCAAGAAGAGAGCTGGCAGTAAAATAAAGCTTGTGGGGAAAGAGCTAAAAGGGCTGAGATCACTGGGCCTGGTCTTGTCATTGTGCGACTGGAATTGCGGCTTAACACATCGCAGCAACCTTAGGGCTGGTACCTGAGACTGTAGCGTTCTTGCGCCGAGATCACTGTAGGCCCGTGACATGGGTGCAGGGGCTGGGTATTGGCGCTAATAGTAGAACCGGATGTGCGGGGTGGCGAAAGGGAGGCTGGAAGCTTGCGCCTGAAAACCCCGTCGATGGCAGAATATTGTCTGCGCCTGTGATGGCACCTCTTGGGGCGCACTGTGGGGCTGGGAAGTGGACTGCGGGGCTGGCAATGTCAATGGAAATGGCAAAGGCACTAGACCTGTGAACGGGGCTGTGGGCATCCAGGAGAACTTACGCAGGGGGTGGCAAAGTGACTGGGGACTGCTCGGTGGGGGCTGAAATCACTGCAGGGCTAGCATATGGATGGTGGGGTGGGCTTTCGGAGGCTGGTGCGGGAGCTGAATTGTTTCCAAGCTGGAGCCAAGAGCCAGATGCTGCCATTTGAAGCTGGAAAAACACAGAGCTGGAGCTGCAAGAAGAGAGCTGGCAGTAAAATAAAGCTTGTGGGGAAAGAGCTAAAAGGGCTGAGATCACTGGGCCTGGTCTTGTCATTGTGCGACTGGAATTGCGGCTTAACACATCGCAGCAACCTTAGGGCTGGTACCTGAGACTGTAGCGTTCTTGCGCCGAGATCACTGTAGGCCCGTGACATGGGTGCAGGGGCTGGGTATTGGCGCTAATAGTAGAACCGGATGTGCGGGGTGGCGAAAGGGAGGCTGGAAGCTTGCGCCTGAAAACCCCGTCGATGGCAGAATATTGTCTGCGCCTGTGATGGCACCTCTTGGGGCGCACTGTGGGGCTGGGAAGTGGACTGCGGGGCTGGCAACGTCAATGGAAATGGCAAAGGCACTAGACCTGTGAACGGGGCTGTGGGCATCCAGGAGAACTTACGCAGGGGGTGGCAAAGTGACTGGGGACTGCTCGGTGGGGGCTGAAATCACTGCAGGGCTAGCATATGGATGGTGGGGTGGGCTTTCGGAGGCTGGTGCGGGAGCTGAATTGTTTCCAAGCTGGAGCCAAGAGCCAGATGCTGGCATTTGAAGCTGGAAAAACACAGAGCTGGAGCTGCAAGAAGAGAGCTGGCAGTAAAATAAAGCTTGTGGGGAAAGAGCTAAAAGGGCTGAGATCACTGGGCCTGGTCTTGTCATTGTGCGACTGGAATTGCGGCTTAACACATCGCAGCAACCTTAGGGCTGGTACCTGAGACTGTAGCGTTCTTGCGCCGAGATCACTGTAGGCCCGTGACATGGGTGCAGGGGCTGGGTATTGGCGCTAATAGTAGAACCGGATGTGCGGGGTGGCGAAAGGGAGGCTGGAAGCTTGCGCCTGAAAACCCCGTCGATGGCAGAATATTGTCTGCGCCTGTGATGGCACCTCTTGGGGCGCACTGTGGGGCTGGGAAGTGGACTGCGGGGCTGGCAACGTCAATGGAAATGGCAAAGGCACTAGACCTGTGAACGGGGCTGTGGGCATCCAGGAGAACTTACGCAGGGGGTGGCAAAGTGACTGGGGACTGCTCGGTGGGGGCTAAAATCACTGCAGGGCTAGCATATGGATGGTGGGGTGGGCTTTCGGAGGCTGGTGTGGGAGCTGAATTGTTTCCAAGCTGGAGCCAAGAGCCAGATGCTGGCATTTGAAGCTGGAAAAACACAGAGCTGGAGCTGCAAGAAGAGAGCTGGCAGTAAAATAAAGCTTGTGGGGAAAGAGCTAAAAGGGCTGAGATCACTGGGCCTGGTCTTGTCATTGTGCGACTGGAATTGCGGCTTAACACATCGCAGCAACCTTAGGGCTGGTACCTGAGACTGTAGCGTTCTTGCGCCGAGATCACTGTAGGCCCGTGACATGGGTGCAGGGGCTGGGTATTGGCGCTAATAGTAGAACCGGATGTGCGGGGTGGCGAAAGGGAGGCTGGAAGCTTGCGCCTGAAAACCCCGTCGATGGCAGAATATTGTCTGCGCCTGTGATGGCACCTCTTGGGGCGCACTGTGGGGCTGGGAAGTGGACTGCGGGGCTGGCAACGTCAATGGAAATGGCAAAGGCACTAGACCTGTGAACGGGGCTGTGGGCATCCAGGAGAACTTACGCAGGGGGTGGCAAAGTGACTGGGGACTGCTCGGTGGGGGCTAAAATCACTGCAGGGCTAGCATATGGATGGTGGGGTGGGCTTTCGGAGGCTGGTGCGGGAGCTGAATTGTTTCCAAGCTGGAGCCAAGAGCCAGATGCTGGCATTTGAAGCTGGAAAAACACAGAGCTGGAGCTGCAAGAAGAGAGCTGGCAGTAAAATAAAGCTTGTGGGGGAAGAGCTAAAAGGGCTGAGATCACTGGGCCTGGTCTTGTCATTGTGCGACTGGAATTGCGGCTTAACACATCGCAGCAACCTTAGGGCTGGTACCTGAGACTGTAGCGTTCTTGCGCCGAGATCACTGTAGGCCCGTGACATGGGTGCAGGGGCTGGGTATTGGCGCTAATAGTAGAACCGGATGTGCGGGGTGGCGAAAGGGAGGCTGGAAGCTTGCGCCTGAAAACCCCGTCGATGGCAGAATATTGTCTGCGCCTGTGATGGCACCTCTTGGGGCGCACTGTGGGGCTGGGAAGTGGACTGCGGGGCTGGCAACGTCAATGGAAATGGCAAAGGCACTAGACCTGTGAACGGGGCTGTGGGCATCCAGGAGAACTTACGCAGGGGGTGGCAAAGTGACTGGGGACTGCTCGGTGGGGGCTGAAATCACTGCAGGGCTAGCATATGGATGGTGGGGTGGGCTTTCGGAGGCTGGTGCGGGAGCTGAATTGTTTCCAAGCTGGAGCCAAGAGCCAGATGCTGGCATTTGAAGCTGGAAAAACACAGAGCTGGAGCTGCAAGAAGAGAGCTGGCAGTAAAATAAAGCTTGTGGGGAAAGAGCTAAAAGGGCTGAGATCACTGGGCCTGGTCTTGTCATTGTGCGACTGGAATTGCGGCTTAACACATCGCAGCAACCTTAGGGCTGGTACCTGAGACTGTAGCGTTCTTGCGCCGAGATCACTGTAGGCCCGTGACATGGGTGCAGGGGCTGGGTATTGGCGCTAATAGTAGAACCGGATGTGCGGGGTGGCGAAAGGGAGGCTGGAAGCTTGCGCCTGAAAACCCCGTCGATGGCAGAATATTGTCTGCGCCTGTGATGGCACCTCTTGGGGCGCACTGTGGGGCTGGGAAGTGGACTGCGGGGCTGGCAACGTCAATGGAAATGGCAAAGGCACTAGACCTGTGAACGGGGCTGTGGGCATCCAGGAGAACTTACGCAGGGGGTGGCAAAGTGACTGGGGACTGCTCGGTGGGGGCTAAAATCACTGCAGGGCTAGCATATGGATGGTGGGGTGGGCTTTCGGAGGCTGGTGCGGGAGCTGAATTGTTTCCAAGCTGGAGCCAAGAGCCAGATGCTGGCATTTGAAGCTGGAAAAACACAGAGCTGGAGCTGCAAGAAGAGAGCTGGCAGTAAAATAAAGCTTGTGGGGAAAGAGCTAAAAGGGCTGAGATCACTGGGCCTGGTCTTGTCATTGTGCGACTGGAATTGCGGCTTAACACATCGCAGCAACCTTAGGGCTGGTACCTGAGACTGTAGCGTTCTTGCGCCGAGATCACTGTAGGCCCGTGACATGGGTGCAGGGGCTGGGTATTGGCGCTAATAGTAGAACCGGATGTGCGGGGTGGCGAAAGGGAGGCTGGAAGCTTGCGCCTGAAAACCCCGTCGATGGCAGAATATTGTCTGCGCCTGTGATGGCACCTCTTGGGGCGCACTGTGGGGCTGGGAAGTGGACTGCGGGGCTGGCAACGTCAATGGAAATGGCAAAGGCACTAGACCTGTGAACGGGGCTGTGGGCATCCAGGAGAACTTACGCAGGGGGTGGCAAAGTGACTGGGGACTGCTCGGTGGGGGCTGAAATCACTGCAGGGCTAGCATATGGATGGTGGGGTGGGCTTTCGGAGGCTGGTGCGGGAGCTGAATTGTTTCCAAGCTGGAGCCAAGAGCCAGATGCTGGCATTTGAAGCTGGAAAAACACAGAGCTGGAGCTGCAAGAAGAGAGCTGGCAGTAAAATAAAGCTTGTGGGGAAAGAGCTAAAAGGGCTGAGATCACTGGGCCTGGTCTTGTCATTGTGCGACTGGAATTGCGGCTTAACACATCGCAGCAACCTTAGGGCTGGTACCTGAGACTGTAGCGTTCTTGCGCCGAGATCACTGTAGGCCCGTGACATGGGTGCAGGGGCTGGGTATTGGCGCTAATAGTAGAACCGGATGTGCGGGGTGGCGAAAGGGAGGCTGGAAGCTTGCGCCTGAAAACCCCGTCGATGGCAGAATATTGTCTGCGCCTGTGATGGCACCTCTTGGGGCGCACTGTGGGGCTGGGAAGTGGACTGCGGGGCTGGCAACGTCAATGGAAATGGCAAAGGCACTAGACCTGTGAACGGGGCTGTGGGCATCCAGGAGAACTTACGCAGGGGGTGGCAAAGTGACTGGGGACTGCTCGGTGGGGGCTAAAATCACTGCAGGGCTAGCATATGGATGGTGGGGTGGGCTTTCGGAGGCTGGTGCGGGAGCTGAATTGTTTCCAAGCTGGAGCCAAGAGCCAGATGCTGGCATTTGAAGCTGGAAAAACACAGAGCTGGAGCTGCAAGAAGAGAGCTGGCAGTAAAATAAAGCTTGTGGGGAAAGAGCTAAAAGGGCTGAGATCACTGGGCCTGGTCTTGTCATTGTGCGACTGGAATTGCGGCTTAACACATCGCAGCAACCTTAGGGCTGGTACCTGAGACTGTAGCGTTCTTGCGCCGAGATCACTGTAGGCCCGTGACATGGGTGCAGGGGCTGGGTATTGGCGCTAATAGTAGAACCGGATGTGCGGGGTGGCGAAAGGGAGGCTGGAAGCTTGCGCCTGAAAACCCCGTCGATGGCAGAATATTGTCTGCGCCTGTGATGGCACCTCTTGGGGCGCACTGTGGGGCTGGGAAGTGGACTGCGGGGCTGGCAACATCAATGGAAATGGCAAAGGCACTAGACCTGTGAACGGGGCTGTGGGCATCCAGGAGAACTTACGCAGGGGGTGGCAAAGTGACTGGGGACTGCTCGGTGGGGGCTAAAATCACTGCAGGGCTAGCATATGGATGGTGGGGTGGGCTTTCGGAGGCTGGTGCGGGAGCTGAATTGTTTCCAAGCTGGAGCCAAGAGCCAGATGCTGGCATTTGAAGCTGGAAAAACACAGAGCTGGAGCTGCAAGAAGAGAGCTGGCAGTAAAATAAAGCTTGTGGGGAAAGAGCTAAAAGGGCTGAGATCACTGGGCCTGGTCTTGTCATTGTGCGACTGGAATTGCGGCTTAACACATCGCAGCAACCTTAGGGCTGGTACCTGAGACTGTAGCGTTCTTGCGCCGAGATCACTGTAGGCCCGTGACATGGGTGCAGGGGCTGGGTATTGCCGCTAATAGTAGAACCGGATGTGCGGGGTGGCGAAAGGGAGGCTGGAAGCTTGCGCCTGAAAACCCCGTCGATGGCAGAATATTGTCTGCGCCTGTGATGGCACCTCTTGGGGCGCACTGTGGATCCAGTATATCCCAGGTACGTTCTAGGTATAGTTCTAGGTACAGTTCTAGGTTTCTGAGGTGGTCCTGAGTCAGTGCTGAGATTGTGCTGAGTGAGTGCTGAGATGGTCCTGAGTCTGTGTTGATTGTTTGCTGAGATTGTGCTGAATGGGTGCTGAGATGGTGCGGATTAGTTGCTGAAATGGTCCTTAGTGGGTGCTGATTGCTTGCTGAGATGGTCCTGATTGGGGGCGGATTGGTTGCTGAGATGCTCCTGAGTCGATGCTGATTGGTTTCTAAGATGGTCCTGAGTCGCGGCGGGTTGGTTGCTGAGATGGTGATGAGTGGGTGCTGATTGGTTGCTGAGATGGTGCTGAGTGGGTTCAGATTGGTTGCTGAGATGGTCCTGAGATGGTGCTGAGTGGATGCTGCGATGGTACTGATTGGGTTTTGATTGGTTGCAGAGATGGTCCTGAGTCATTGCTCAGATGGTGCTTATTGGTTGCTGAAATGGTGCTGAATGGGTGCTGAGATGGTGCTGAGTCGGTGCTGATTGGTGGTGAGATGGTGCTGAGCGGATGCTGATTGGTTGCCGACATGGTGCTGAGTGGGTGGTGTGAAGGTCCTGAGATGGTGCAGATTGGTTGCTAAGATGGCCCTGAGTGGGTGCTGAAATGGTGCTGATTGGTTGCAGCGATGGTCCTGAGTGGGTGCTGATTGGTTGCTGTGATGATGCTGAGTGGGTCCTGATTGGTTGTTGAGTTTGTTATGAGTGGGTCCTGATTGGTTGCTGATATTGTTATGAGTGGGTGCTGATTTGTTGCTCCGATGGTGCTGAGGGTGTGCTGATTGGTTGCTGAGATGGTGCTGATTGGGTGCTGATTGGTTGCTGTGATGGTGCTGAGTGGATGCTGCGATGGTCCTGATTGGGTGCTGATTGGTTGCTCAGATGGTGCTTTGGGGGTGCTGATTGGTTGCTGAGATGGTGCAAAGTGGGTGCTGATTGGTTGCTGCGATGGTCCTGATTGGTTGCTGAGGTGGTGCTGAGATGTGTCTGATTGGTGGTGAGATGGTGCTGAGTAGGTGTAGATTGGTTGCTGAGATGGTGCTGAGTGGGTGGTGCGAAAGTCCTGAGATGGTGCAGATTGGTTGCTAACCTGAGTGGGTGCTGAGATGGTGCTGAATGGGTGCTGATTGGTTACTGAGATGGTCCTGAGTGGGTGCTGAGATGGTGCTGAGTGGATGCTGCCATGGTCCTGATTGGGTGCTGATTGGTTGCTGATATTGTTATGAGTGGGTCCTGATTGGTTGCTGAGAATGTTATGAGTGGATGCAGATTGGTTGCTGAGATGGTGCTGAATGGGTGCTGATTGGTTGCTGAGAATGTTATGAATGGATGCAGATTGGTTGCTGAGATTGTGCTGAATGGGTGCTGAGATGGTGCCGAGTGGGTGCTGATTGGTTGCTAAGATGGCCCTGATTGGTTGCTGAGATGGTGCTGAATGGGTGCTGATTGGTTGCTGAGATGTTCCTGATTGGGTGCTGATTGGTTGCTGAGATGGTTCTGAGTGGGTGGTGCAAAGATCCTGAGATGGTGCTGATTGGTTGCTGAGATGGCCCTGATTGGTAGCTGAGATGGTGCTGAATGGGTGCAAAGATGGTGCTGAGTCAGTGCTGAGATGGTGTCGATTGGTTGCTGAGATTGTGCTGAGTGGGTGCTGATATAGTTCTGAGTGGGGGCTGATTGGTTGCTGAGATGGTGTTGACTGGTTGCTGCAATGGTCCTGAGTGGGTGCGGATTGGTTCCTAAGATTGTCTTTATTTGGTGCTGAGTGGGTGCTTATTGGTGTCTGAGATGGTCACCATCTCAGCAACCAATCAGCACCAACTCAGGACAATCTCAGAAACCAATTAGCATCCACTCAGTATCATCTCAGCACCAATCAGCACCCATTCAGCACCATCTCAGCACCCACTCAAGGCCATCTTAGCAACCAATCTGCACCCACTCAGCACCATCTCAGCAACCAATCTGCATCCACTCATAACATTCCCAGCAACCAATCAGGACCCACTCATAACAATATCAGCAACCAATCAGCACCCAATCAGGACCATGGCAGCATCCACTCAGCACCATCTCAGCACCCACTCAGGACCATCTCAGTAACCAATCAGCACCCATTCAGAACCATCTCAGCAACCAATCAGGGCCATCTTAGCAACCAATCTGCACAATCTCAGGACATTCGCACCACCCACTCAGCACCACCTCACCACCAATCAGCAACATCTCAGCACTATCTCAGCACCATGTCAGCACCCACTCAGCACCATCTGAGCAAACAATCAGGACCCACTCATAACAATATCAGCAACCAATCAGCACCCAATAAGGACCATGGCAGCATCCACTCAGCACCATCTCAGCACCCACTCAGGGCCATCTTAGCAACCAATCTGCACCATCTCAGGACCTTCGCACCACCCACTCAGAACCATCTCAGCACCCACTCAGGGCCATCCCAGCAACCAATCAGCAACCACTCAGCATCGTCCCAGCAACCAAACAGCGCCAACTCAGCACCATCTCAGGACCATTTCAGCAACCAAGCAGCACCCCCTCAGGACCATCCCAGCATCCATCTAGCACTATCTCAGCAGGCACTCAGCACCATCTTAGCAACCATTCAGCACTGTCTCAGCAACCAATCAGCACCCACCCAGCACCATCTCAGCAACCAATCAGCACATAATCAGGACCATCTCACCAACCAATGAGCACCACCAAAGCACCATCTGAGCAACCAATCAACACCCACTCATAACAATCTCAGCAACCAATCAGGACCCACTCATAACAATCTCAGCAACCAATCTGCACCATCTCAGGACCTTTGCACCACCCACTCAGCACCATCTCAGCAACCAATCTACACCTACTCAGCACCATCTCACCACCAATCAGACACATCTCAGCACCACCTCAGCAACCAATCAGGACCATCGCAGCAACCAATCAGCACCCACTTAGCACCATCTCAGCAACCAATCAGCACCCCCAAAGAATCATCTGAGCAACCAATCAGCACCCACTCATAACAATCTCAGTAACCAATCAGGACCCACTCATAACAATCTCCACAACCAATCAGGACCCACTCAGCACCATCACAGCAACCAATCAGCAACCACTCAGGACCATTGCAGCAACCAATCTGCACCTACTCAGCACCATCTCAGCACCAATCAGACACATCTCAGCACCATCTCAGCAACCAATCAGCACCCACTCTTAACAATCTCAGCAACCAATCAGCACCCACCCAAACAATCTCAGCAACCAATCAGCACCCCCAAAGCACCATCTGAGCAACCAATCAGCACCCACCCAGCACTATCTTAGCAACCAATGATCACCTACTCAGGACCATTTCAGCAACCAATCAGCACCCCCAAAGCACCATCTGAGCAACCAATCAGCACCATCGCAGCATCCACTCAGCACCATCACAGCACCATCTCAGCACCCAATCAGCACCATCTCAGCAACCAATCAGCACACCCTCAGCACCATCGGAGCAACAAATCAGCACCCACTCATAACAATATCAGCAACCAATCAGGACCCACTCATAACAAACTCAACAACCAATCAGGACCCACTCAGCATCATCGCAGCAACCAATCAGCACCCACTCAGGACCATCGCTGCAACCAATCAGCACCATTTCAGCACCCACTCAGGGCCATCTTAGCAACCAATCTGCACCATCTCAGGACCTTCACACCACCCACTCAGCACCATCTCAGCACCATGTCGGCAACCAATCAGCACCCATTCAGCACCATCTCAGCAACCAATCAGGGCCATCTTAGCAACCAATCAGCACCCACTCGGCACCATCTCAGCACCCATTCAGCACAATCTCAGCAACCAATCTGCATCCACTCATAACATTCTCAGCAACCAATCAGGACCCACTCATAACAATATCAGCAACCAATCAGCACCCAATCAGGACCATGGCAGCATCCACTCAGCACCATCTCACCACCAATCAGACACATCTCAGCACCACCTCAGCAACCAATTCAGCACCATCTCAGCACCCACTCAGGGCCATCTTAGCAACCAATCTGCACCATCTCAGGACCTTCGCACCACCCACTCAGAACCATCTCAGCACCCACTCAGGGCCATCCCAGCAACCAATCAGCAACCACTCAGCATCGTCCCAGCAACCAAACAGCGCCAACTCAGCACCATCTCAGGACCATTTCAGCAACCAAGCAGCACCCCCTCAGGACCATCCCAGCATCCATCTAGCACTATCTCAGCAGGCAGTCAGCACCATCTTAGCAACCATTCAGCACTGTCTCAGCAACCAATCAGCACCCACCCAGCACCATCTCAGCAACCAATCAGCACATAATCAGGACCATCTCACCAACCAATGAGCACCACCAAAGCACCATCTGAGCAACCAATCAACACCCACTCATAACAATCTCAGCAACCAATCAGGACCCCCTCATAACAATCTCAGCAACCAATCTGCACCATCTCAGGACCTTCGCACCACCCACTCAGCACCATCTCAGCAACCAATCTACACCTACTCAGCACCATCTCACCACCAATCAGAAACATCTCAGCACCACCTCAGCAACCAATCAGGACCATCGCAGCAACCAATCAGCACCCACTTGGCACCATCTCAGCACCCATTCAGCACAATCTCAGCAACCAATCTGCATCCACTCATAACATTCTCAGCAACCAATCAGCACCCATTCAGCACCATCTCAGCAACCAATCTGCATCCACTCATAACATTCTCAGCAACCAATCAGGACCCACTCATAACAATATCAGCAACCAATCAGCACCCAATCAGGACCATGGCAGCATCCACTCAGCACCATCTCAGCACCCACTCAGGACCATCTCAGTAACCAATCAGCACCATCTCAGCACCCACTCAGGGCCATCTTAGCAACCAATCTGCACCATTTCAGGACCTTCGCACCACCCACTCAGAACCATCTCAGCACCCACTCAGGGCCATCCCAGCAACCAATCAGCAACCACTCAGCATTGTCCCAGCAACCAAACAGCGCCAACTCAGCACCATCTCAGGACCATTTCAGCAACCAAGCAGCACCCCCTCAGGACCATCCCAGCATCCATCTAGCACTATCTCAGCAGGCACTCAGCACCATCTTAGCAACCATTCAGCACTATCTCAGCAACCAATCAGCACCCACCCAGCACCATCTCAGCAACCAATCAGCACCCCCAAAGAATCATCTGAGCAACCAATCAGCACCCACTCATAACAATCTCCACAAGCAATCAGGACCCACTCAGCACCATCACAGAAACCAATCAGCAACCAATCAGGGCCATCTCAGCAACCAATCAGCACCCACTCAGCACCATCTCAGCAACCAATCTGCATCCACTCATAACATTCTCAGCAACCAATCAGGACCCACTCATAACAATATCAGCAACCAATCAGCACCCAATCAGGACCATGGCAGCATCCACTCAGCACCATCTCAGCACCCACTCAGGACCATCTCAGTAACCAATCAGCACCCATTCAGCACCATCTCAGCACCCACTCAGGTTAGCAACCAATCTGCACCATCTCAGGACTTTCGCACCACCCACTCAGCACCATCTCAGCAACCAATCTACACCTACTCAGCACCATCTCACCACCAATCAGACACATCTCAGCACCACCTCAGCAACCAATCAGGACCATCGCAGCAACCAATCAGCACCCACTTTGCACCATCTCAGCAACCAATCAGCACCCCCAAAGCACCATCTGAGCAACCAATCAGCACCCAATCAGGACCATCGCAGCATCCACTCAGCACCATCACAGCACCATCTCAGCACCCAATCAGCACCATCTCAGCAACCAATCAGCACACCCTCAGCACCATCGGAGCAACAAATCAGCACCCACTCATAACAATATCAGCAACCAATCAGGACCCACTCATAACAAACTCAACAACCAATCAGGACCCACTCAGCATCATCGCAGCAACCAATCAGCACCCACTCAGGACCATCGCTGCAACCAATCAGCACCATTTCAGCACCCACTCAGGGCCATCTTAGCAACCAATCTGCACCATCTCAGGACCTTCACACCACCCACTCAGCACCATCTCAGCACCATGTCGGCAACCAATCAGCACCCATTCAGCACCATCTCAGCAACCAATCAGGGCCATCTTAGCAACCAATCAGCACCCACTCGGCACCATCTCAGCACCCATTCAGCACAATCTCAGCAACCAATCTGCATCCACTCATAACATTCTCAGCAACCAATCAGCACCCATTCAGCACCATCTCAGCAACCAATCTGCATCCACTCATAACATTCTCAGCAACCAATCAGGACCCACTCATAACAATATCAGCAACCAATCAGCACCCAATCAGGACCATGGCAGCATCCACTCAGCACCATCTCACCACCAATCAGACACATCTCAGCACCACCTCAGCAACCAATTCAGCACCATCTCAGCACCCACTCAGGGCCATCTTAGCAACCAATCTGCACCATCTCAGGACCTTCGCACCACCCACTCAGAACCATCTCAGCACCCACTCAGGGCCATCCCAGCAACCAATCAGCAACCACTCAGCATCGTCCCAGCAACCAAACAGCGCCAACTCAGCACCATCTCAGGACCATTTCAGCAACCAAGCCGCACCCCCTCAGGACCATCCCAGCATCCATCTAGCACTATCTCAGCAGGCACTCAGCACCATCTTAGCAACCATTCAGCACTGTCTCAGCAACCAATCAGCACCCACCCAGCACCATCTCAGCAACCAATCAGCACATAATCAGGACCATCTCACCAACCAATGAGCACCACCAAAGCACCATCTGAGCAACCAATCAACACCCACTCATAACAATCTCAGCAACCAATCAGGACCCACTCATAACAATCTCAGCAACCAATCTGCACCATCTCAGGACCTTCGCACCACCCACTCAGCACCATCTCAGCAACCAATCTACACCTACTCAGCACCATCTCACCACCAATCAGACACATCTCAGCACCACCTCAGCAACCAATCAGGACCATCGCAGCAACCAATCAGCACCCACTTAGCACCATCTCAGCAACCAATCAGCACCCCCAAAGAATCATCTGAGCAACCAATCAGCACCCACTCATAACAATCTCAGTAACCAATCAGGACCCACTCATAACAATCTCCACAACCAATCAGGACCCACTCAGCAACATCACAGCAATCAATCAGCAACCACTCAGGACCATTGCAGCAACCAATCTGCACCTACTCAGCACCATCTCACCACCAATCAGCACCATCTCAGCACCATCTCAGCAACCAATCAGCACCCCCAAAGAATCATCTGAGCAACCAATCAGCACCCACTCATAACAATCTCAGTAACCAATCAGGACCCACTCATAACAATCTCCACAACCAATCAGGACCCACTCAGCACCATCACAGCAACCAATCAGCAACCACTCAGGACCATTGCAGCAACCAATCTGCACCTACTCAGCACCATCTCACCACCAATCAGACACATCTCAGCACCATCTCAGCAACCAATCAGCACCCACTGTTAACAATCTCAGCAACCAATCAGCACCCACCCAAACAATCTCAGCAACCAATCAGCACCCCCAAAGCACCATCTGAGCAACCAATCAGCACCCACCCAGCACTATCTTAGCAACCAATGATCACCTACTCAGGACCATTTCAGCAACCAATCAGCACCCCCAAAGCACCATCTGAGCATCCACTCAGCACCATCACAGCACCATCTCAGCACCCAATCAGCACCATCTCAGCAACCAATCAGAACACCCTCAGCACCATCGGAGCAACAAATCAGCACCCACTCATAACAATATCAGCAACCAATCAGGACCCACTCATAACAAACTCAACAACCAATCAGGACCCACTCAGCATCATCGCAGCAACCAATCAGCACCCACTCAGGACCATCGCTGCAACCAATCAGCACCATTTCAGCACCCACTCAGGGCCATCTTAGCAACCAATCTGCACCATCTCAGGACCTTCACACCACCCACTCAGCACCATCTCAGCACCATGTCGGCAACCAATCAGCACCCATTCAGCACCATCTCAGCAACCAATCAGGGCCATCTTAGCAACCAATCAGCACCCACTCGGCACCATCTCAGCACCCATTCAGCACAATCTCAGCAACCAATCTGCATCCACTCATAACATTCTCAGCAACCAATCAGCACCCATTCAGCACCATCTCAGCAACCAATCTGCATCCACTCATAACATTCTCAGCAACCAATCAGGACCCACTCATAACAATATCAGCAACCAATCAGCACCCAATCAGGACCATGGCAGCATCCACTCAGCACCATCTCACCACCAATCAGCAACATCTCAGCACTATCTCAGCACCATGTCAGCACCCACTCAGCACCATCTGAGCAACCAATCAGGACCCACTCATAACAATATCAGCAACCAATCAGCACCCAATCAGGACCATGGCAGCATCCACTCAGCACCATCTCAGCACCCACTCAGGACCATCTCAGTAACCAATCAGCACCAATTCAGCACCATCTCAGCACCCACTCAGGGCCATCTTAGCAACCAATCTGCACCATCTCAGGACCTTCGCACCACCCACTCAGAACCATCTCAGCACCCACTCAGGGCCATCCCAGCAACCAATCAGCAACCACTCAGCATCGTCCCAGCAACCAAACAGCGCCAACTCAGCACCATCTCAGGACCATTTCAGCAACCAAGCAGCACCCCCTCAGGACCATCCCAGCATCCATCTAGCACTATCTCAGCAGGCACTCAGCACCATCTTAGCAACCATTCAGCACTGTCTCAGCAACCAATCAGCACCCACCCAGCACCATCTCAGCAACCAATCAGCACATAATCAGGACCATCTCACCAACCAATGAGCACCACCAAAGCACCATCTGAGCAACCAATCAACACCCACTCATAACAATCTCAGCAACCAATCAGGACCCACTCATAACAATCTCAGCAACCAATCTGCACCATCTCAGGACCTTCGCACCACCCACTCAGCACCATCTCAGCAACCAATCTACACCTACTCAGCACCATCTCACCACCAATCAGACACATCTCAGCACCATCTCAGCAAACAATCTGCTCCATCTCAGGACCTTCGCACCACCCACTCAGCACCACCTCAGCAACCAATCAGGACCATCGCAGCAACCAATCAGCACCCACTTTGCACCATCTCAGCAACCAATCAGCACCCCCAAAGCACCATCTGAGCAACCAATCAGCACCCAATCAGGACCATCGCTGCAACCAATCAGCACCATTTCAGCACCCACTCAGGGCCATCTTAGCAACCAATCTGCACCATCTCAGGACCTTCACACCACCCACTCAGCACCATCTCAGCACCATGTCGGCAACCAATCAGCATCCGCTCAGCACCATCTCACCACCAATCAGCACCGACTCAGCACCATCTCAGCACCCATTCAGCACCATTTCAGCAACCAATAAGCACCATCTGAGCAACGACTCAGGACCATCTCTGCAACCAATCAAAACCCAATCAGTACCATCGCAGCATCCACTCAGCACCATCTCAGGACCATCTCAGCACCCACTCAGCATCATCCCAGAAACCAATCAGCACCAATTCAGCACCCACTCAAACAATCTCAACAACCAATCAGCACCATCTCAGCACCATCTCAGCAACCAATCTGAACCCACTCAGCACCATCTCAGCAACCAATCCGCCCCCAATCAGGACCATCTCAGCAACCAATCAGCACCCACTAAGGACCATTTCAGCAACCAATCCGCATCATCTCAGCACCCATTCAGCACCATCTCAGCAAACAATCAACACAGACTCAGGACCATCTCAGCACTCACTCAGCACAATCTCAGCACTGACTCAGGACCACCTCAGAAACCTAGAACTGTACCTAGAACTATACCTAGAACGTACCTGGGATATACTGGATCCGCAGTGCGCCCCAAGAGGTGCCATCACAGATGCAGGCAATATTCTGCCATCGACGGGGTTTTCAGGCGCAAGCTTCCAGCCTCCCTTTTGCCACCCCGCACATCCGGTTCTACTATTAGCGGCAATACCCAGCCCCTGCACCCATGTCACGGGCCTACAGTGATCTCGGCGCAAGAACGCTACAGTCTCAAGTACCAGCCCTAAGGTTGCTGCGATGTGTTAAGCCGCAATTCCAGTCGCACAATGACAAGACCAGGCCCAGTGATCTCAGCCCTTTTAGCTCTTTCCCCACAAGCTTTATTTTACTGCCAGCTCTCTTCTTGCAGCTCCAGCTCTGTGTTTTTCCAGCTTCAAATGCCAGCATCTGGCTCTTGGCTCCAGCTTGGAAACAATTCAGCTCCCGCACCAGCCTCCGAAAGCCCACCCCACCATCCATATGCTAGCCCTGCAGTGATTTTAGCCCCCACCGAGCAGTCCCCAGTCACTTTGCCACCCCCTGCGTAAGTTCTCCTGGATGCCCACAGCCCCGTTCACAGGTCTAGTGCCTTTGCCATTTCCATTGACGTTGCCAGCCCCGCAGTCCACTTCCCAGCCCCACAGTGCGCCCCAAGAGGTGCCATCACAGGCGCAGACAATATTCTGCCATCGACGGGGTTTTCAGGCGCAAGCTTCCAGCCTCCCTTTCGCCACCCCGCACATCCGGTTCTACTATTAGCGCCAATACCCAGCCCCTGCACCCATGTCACGGGCCTACAGTGATCTCGGCGCAAGAACGCTACAGTCTCAGGTACCAGCCCTAAGGTTGCTGCGATGTATTAAGCCGCAATTCCAGTCGCACAATGACAAGACCAGGCCCAGTGATCTCAGCCCTTTTAGCTCTTTCCCCACAAGCTTTATTTTACTGCCAGCTCTCTTCTTGCAGCTCCAGCTCTGTGTTTTTCCAGCTTCAAATGCCAGCATCTGGCTCTTGGCTCCAGCTTGGAAACAATTCAGCTCCCGCACCAGCCTCCGAAAGCCCACCCCACCATCCATATGCTAGCCCTGCAGTGATTTTAGCCCCCACCGAGCAGTCCCCAGTCACTTTGCCACCCCCTGCGTAAGTTCTCCTGGATGCCCACAGCCCCGTTCACAGGTCTAGTGCCTTTGCCATTTCCATTGACGTTGCCAGCCCCGCAGTCCACTTCCCAGCCCCACAGTGCGCCCCAAGAGGTGCCATCACAGATGCAGGCAATATTCTGCCATCGACGGGGTTTTCAGGCGCAAGCTTCCAGCCTCCCTTTCGCCACCCCGCACATCCGGTTCTACTATTAGCGGCAATACCCAGCCCCTGCACCCATGTCACGGGCCTACAGTGATCTCGGCGCAAGAACGCTACAGTCTCAGGTACCAGCCCTAAGGTTGCTGCGATGTGTTAAGCCGCAATTCCAGTCGCACAATGACAAGACCAGGCCCAGTGATCTCAGCCCTTTTAGCTCTTTCCCCACAAGCTTTATTTTACTGCCAGCTCTCTTCTTCCAGCTGTGTCCCATTCTGCGATTAGTCCTCAGATCCACAGTGAGTATCACTTGTAGCAGTGACTCTTTCTGCAGCACTGCAGTCCCCACCCCGGCCCCAGTGATTTCAGCTCCAGTCCCACAAGCTTTATTTAACTGCCAGCTCTTCTTTTGCACTTTCTGCTCTAAATCTTCACAGTAGTGCCACACAATACTACTTGTGCTTCTCAGGACAGGATCTTTCTTTTAGCTCTCGTTCTTGAGCTCTGATCACAGCCCTTACAGCAATTTCAATTCCAACCATGCAGTTCACCTCCCCGCTCCGCAATCCCTATCCCAGTCCCACGGGGGTTTTACACCAAACCCTACCATATTTCTGTCTCCTCCAGGTCTGCTGCCTCAGCTCCAGCTCCTCAGCTTCCTACTGGCTGCAGCTAAAAGCTGCTCATGCTTCTCACTGCACCTTGGGGCTGTTGATAAGGCCACAAATCAGTTACTGCCATCATTACAATTTCAGTATCTCTAGAAGCTGTCCCATCCACCCACCCAGCCCTAAGTGGCAACCCTAAGTGGCATCCCAACTCTGGGGACACTGGAGGCCTGAAGCTCAACATCCACCCTCCCCCTCACCCTGGCTCTCAGCCCAGCACCTGCACAAAGGCCCCCTCACCTCCCCTCAGGCAGCTCCAGGGGCTGGCAATAGCCACTGGACTCCTGCCCCCCCCCATCCCAAAAGGCACTCTTGGGCTGGTTCTTGGGCCCTAGAACCCTCTGAGCCCCCACACCCTCAGCCCCTTGTTGGTACCACACGGCAGGGGCTGGGAACCCCCAGGCATAACCTGCAGGCCCTGTGCTGCAGCTCCATGCCTTCCTCCCATTGCATTTATCTAGCCTCAGCATTTCCACCACTCCACGTTGTTTTGGGCCTGGCTCATGCCAAAATCATTATTCCACACCCTGGGGTTTTATGTCCCCACTGCTCTCACAACTGGTGCTTCAGCCCCAGTCCCACAACCCTTACCGAATTAACATGAGATATCTAGTAAAGAAAACAAATCAAACCAAAAAGATGTATTAAAACAGGCAATAATAAAATAACACAATTAAGAAAAAAAACATTACAAGCAAAAACAAAATAAAGTAATAAAAATACAAAAAGCAAGCTTTATTCCTCGTATTCTGAACATTTCTTTAAATCCAGAAACCGCGAAACAGCTACTTGCCAGCCCCCAGTGACAGCAGGCAGTGCCCCCCCCCCGCACCGCGCCACTCCAGGCCCCACACCAGCCGCCGGCTACCCGAGCCACGCAGGGCGCGGCAGAAAGAACTGGACGCGGCCGGCCCCAGATACGGCCGCAGGCGTCGCGTCCGTGCTCACCAGCGCTCCCCGGATCAGCTGCCGCGGGGGTCCCGTCCTGGCGCAGCGCCGCTCCTCGGACCGCGCATCCGCAGCTCCCGTCGCTCCCAGCTTCACCGCCGAACTGACGCCATCGCGCCCCAACGCCCGCTATTTATGCCCCACGGGCGGACAGCCAGCCAATCACAACCCGAGGCAGCGCCTGCCGGCTCCACCAATCCCAGCCCGCCCATTCCCGCCGCGCTCCGCTCCGCGACTCCCCGCGGTCCCCTCAAGCGCTGCTCCCGCCGCCGCCATTGCTGTGGCCGCGTCCGCCCGCTGCCCGCCGCCTGCCCGCTTCCCTGGACCAGAACCTGATCCCGACCAGGACCTGAACTGGAAGCTCCCGGCCGCCCTTCCCGTCCGCAACAGCGCCTGCCGAGGCAGCGGCAGCGGGGACGCTGCTCCGCCGGCTCCCAAAGCGGCGGTGGCGGGAGCGGCGCCTCAGACGTACGGGCGAGCGGGGCCAGTCTGAGGCGGCGAGCCGCGACTGAGCGGGCTGAGATCGGCGAGACCGCTTCCGGTTTGAAAGGGCGGCTGTGATTGGACAGGGCGGACGGAGAAAGGCGGGCCGTGATTGGCAGGCTTAGGAGCCGTCAGGCTGAGGCCCGTGGGAGCGTGGGGCGGAGCTCGGGCTGCCCGAAGGGCTCGCAGGCGGCGGCGGCGGCGGCGGCGGCGGCGGCGGCGGCGGCGGCGGCGGCGGCGGCGGCGGCGGCGGCGGCGGCGGCGGCGGCGGCGGCGGCGGCGGCGCTCGCCAAACCCCCGTCCCCTTCTCCGGCCTTCTCTCGTGCCCAGGTCCCGGCGAAAAGACCCCCGCAGAGCCCCTACCGGAGCGCCCCATCGGCACTCGGGGCAGGAGGCGGAGAGGAGTGTAGCCCGGGAGGGGTTCCGGGTCGTCTTTGCGGCAGCAGGGCGGACTAGGGAGCGGCGGCGATTTGGTGAGGAGAGGGCTCGGGAGCGGGGAGGGCGTGCAGCGCCCGCTGCGGGCTCTGGGTGCCTCTTCTACCGCAGTGCTTCCGCTTCTGCGGGGACTTGGCCTGCCCCGACTGGCCGAGATCAGCACCCTGGCCAAAGTTAAGTGCCCGCGTCCCCCTGCCCGCCCTCCGCCTGCTGCGGGCCCGCTGCTCACCCTCGTCGTCGGATGTTGTAGATGATAAAACAATATTGGCTTTCACATTCATAGATTAGCTTTTTGCATTACAAGTATTTTGATATGGTAAAACTTATACTTACTTTTAACTGCTTTGTATAGTGTAATATGCCAGTTTATGTATGCACTGTATATTTCATATGAATAGTAGCCTGATAAATATATCGTAGGCTTTAGCAAAATGTTGGAATAGAAACTAAAGTACTTCCATGTAACTAACTCAGAAAATGGTGTAAAGCAATTATTCTGTTTATTATAACTGCAGACTGCCCCTACCAAGTGATAATAGTGACAAAAAGAGCTTAAGCATCCAGGAAGCATTTATCGACTCTTATCGGTATTATCAGGGAGTGCGAAGCAACAGGATAAAACTACAGGAAGAAATAAAATGTGTAGACCTCATTTACAGAACGTTCTGCAGACAAGTCAGAGGTTAAAACCAAACAAGAGAGTTCCTGGAACATCAAAAAGTCAAAGGAATGTTTGAATAATGTGTAAGTTAATGAATATGCATGTAACCTCAGCAATGTAACAGTATATAGTGAACATGTTTTTAAGCTACCTCTGTGCTCTTTGGCTGTGTGCTAAAAGCATCCCAGTGCTGGATTATTTTGTCCTTTTATCCTTTAATAAACTTTTAAAAATTTTAAAGAATGAACTCTGTTTATCACATCAGTGAAGCTTAAGCTGATCTGCATCCAGGTGTTTTGGGACCTGCTGGGGCAGGCCATCGAGGTAAGTGTGGGGCTACTGCAGTGGAGGCCAAGTATTTCAACACAATAGCATAATCAGCAACGTTAATTAATTTTGTGTTCCTCATGCAAGCCTCAGCCTTAAGAACTCTACCAGCCTCTAATAGGATTAATAATACGCATAGTAAGTGTTACTAGTATTAATATTTAGGTAAGGATTGTTAGTGTTAACACTGGTACTAAGTATGTTAGCTGGTATTTACTGTGAAGCTCTGCTCTCCCACAGTATGACAAGGTCCTGAAGCTGTTCTCAGGTGCACAGTTAGGTGAGCACTGCTGTCCTTACCACGATCCCCCGATGGAGCCATGCTCCAGAGACGGGCAGCAATGAATCTGCAGGTGCCTTCCCAAGGTGACAGAGCTCGCCCTCTCTCCTTCCCATCTGCAGTCAGGGGATGTGAAGGCAACCATTGCTGTCCTCGGCTTCATCATCTCCAGTGCAGCCAAGCACAGCATAGACAATGAGTCTCTGTCAAGTGAGCTGCAGCAGCTGGGACTGCCCAAAGGCAGGGGAAGCCCTCAGGGTGGCACCATCAGCCAGACCTGCTGGGATGTTGCTTACAGTTCCCAGCCCTGCCTTCTTCACACCCAGATGGAGGGCAGGCTGCCTGCTGTGCTGTCCTCCATCACCTCCCTTCTGTACCATCCGTCCCTGGGGGCTCCTCAGGTGCTTTGGTGAGGTTTGGCAGCTGCAGGTCTGGTGTGAGCAGAGGGATTCTTCTCTTGTCTCCCCTCATAAGCAAAGCATGCCAGCCAGCTGTGCTGTTTTACATGTCACTGACCCACAAAATTGCAGGAGACTGAGGACTCGTAACAGGTGCAGGACAGGTTCAAAAGGAACTTGGGACAAAACCTCTGTCTTTGTCAGTCCAAAGGGACAGCAGAGCTCACATCTGCTCACAATAATCCTCTGGAGAGCGGAGCAATGTTTGTATGGAAAGATGACTGGGGGTAAAATCAGTGGAAACCGAGTTACATTTGTATCCTAACAGGATACAAATGTAGGATACAAATATCCTACATTTGTCCCCTATAATGGGACAGAAATTTTAGGGTAAAATACAGGAAAACAGTAGTCTTTTGCATCTGCATATCAGCTGTTGAAATTTTGGGTTCAATTTCTTGAATCACAAATGTCATAGGATTCCTCCCAGATGGCAGCTGCCATGAAGTATGGCTCTTCTTGGTCTTGAGTTTCAGGGGCTGTTTCCAAAGTGACCTACAGACATTGGAATGAAATCATTATTTACTGTGTAAAGGAATCGCTCTCCAAAGCATCAGCCAGGGTCTAAATGTGCCATTCTGCCTTTTAAAAGTACCAACATCACAGGATTTTTCTCAGATTAAAGCTTCCATGGAGTCGGATCTCTCAAGGCTGGCCCTTGAGAATTGTGGGCCTCCTGTGAACTGGTCTTGCCAGAAGGGCTTGCTGAGTTTTCCACTGTGTGGAAAAGAGATCCCATTTGGAGCCTGAAGCCTCGTGTTTCCTGTAGGATTTCCACTCCTAGAATTGCACACTTTGAAGGATTTCTTATAGCTGAAGTTTTCTGGGAGCTAGGACTCTGGCTGGATTTGGGTCTCTGGACTCTCAGGTGAAGTGACCTTGAGACACTAGGGCATGCAGATTTCCTTGCTGTTGAAGAGCTATTGTTCGCACCCAGGAGCCACGGTCTGAATGGGGGTGTCACCTCTTAAATTTGCAAATGTAACAGGATTTCTTCTAAATGAATGGTGCTAAGAACATAAGGTCTGGCTGGCTTTCGACTTAGAGGCGCCTCCTCTAAATTGATCTTCAGATGCTAGGTTGGAAAGTGTTCCTACATATGCCAAATAGCCCTTGCTATGCAGTTAATAAGCTTCAAAGTACCATGGAGTAGCTGCCCCTGCAAAGATTTTGGCAGAGCCTGGTTGTGGTGCCCCATTCCACTCCACCCCCCTTAGCAGGTCCTTATGGTTGTATGGGGAATCATTGTGGAGCATGCCAACCCAGCTCCATCCTGGGAACAGCACCTGTATTTTACCCTAAAATTTCTGTCCCATTATAGCTCCTGTTAGGATACAAATGTAACTCGGTTTCCACTGATTTTACCCCCAGTCATCTTTCCATACAAACATTGCTCCGCTCTCCAGAGGATTATTGTGAGCAGATGTGAGCTCTGCTGTCCCTTTGGACTGACAAAGACAGAGGTTTTGTCCCAAGTTCCTTTTGAACCTGTCCTGCACCTGTTACGAGTCCTCAGTCTCCTGCAATTTTGTGGGTCAGTGACATGTAAAACAGCACAGCTGGCTGGCATGCTTTGCTTATGAGGGGAGACAAGAGAAGAATCCCTCTGCTCACACCAGACCTGCAGCTGCCAAACCTCACCAAAGCACCTGAGGAGCCCCCAGGGACGGATGGTACAGAAGGGAGGTGATGGAGGACAGCACAGCAGGCAGCCTGCCCTCCATCTGGGTGTGAAGAAGGCAGGGCTGGGAACTGTAAGCAACATCCCAGCAGGTCTGGCTGATGGTGCCACCCTGAGGGCTTCCCCTGCCTTTGGGCAGTCCCAGCTGCTGCAGCTCACTTGACAGAGACTCATTGTCTATGCTGTGCTTGGCTGCACTGGAGATGATGAAGCCGAGGACAGCAATGGTTGCCTTCACATCCCCTGACTGCAGATGGGAAGGAGAGAGGGCGAGCTCTGTCACCTTGGGAAGGCACCTGCAGATTCATTGCTGCCCGTCTCTGGAGCATGGCTCCATCGGGGGATCGTGGTAAGGACAGCAGTGCTCACCTAACTGTGCACCTGAGAACAGCTTCAGGACCTTGTCATACTGTGGGAGAGCAGAGCTTCACAGTAAATACCAGCTAACATACTTAGTACCAGTGTTAACACTAACAATCCTTACCTAAATATTAATACTAGTAACACTTACTATGCGTATTATTAATCCTATTAGAGGCTGGTAGAGTTCTTAAGGCTGAGGCTTGCATGAGGAACACAAAATTAATTAACGTTGCTGATTATGCTATTGTGTTGAAATACTTGGCCTCCACTGCAGTAGCCCCACACTTACCTCGATGGCCTGCCCCAGCAGGTCCCAAAACACCTGGATGCAGATCAGCTTAAGCTTCACTGATGTGATAAACAGAGTTCATTCTTTAAAATTTTTAAAAGTTTATTAAAGGATAAAAGGACAAAATAATCCAGCACTGGGATGCTTTTAGCACACAGCCAAAGAGCACAGAGGTAGCTTAAAAACATGTTCACTATATACTGTTACATTGCTGAGGTTACATGCATATTCATTAACTTACACATTATTCAAACATTCCTTTGACTTTTTGATGTTCCAGGAACTCTCTTGTTTGGTTTTAACCTCTGACTTGTCTGCAGAACGTTCTGTAAATGAGGTCTACACATTTTATTTCTTCCTGTAGTTTTATCCTGTTGCTTCGCACTCCCTGATAATACCGATAAGAGTCGATAAATGCTTCCTGGATGCTTAAGCTCTTTTTGTCACTATTATCACTTGGTAGGGGCAGTCTGCAGTTATAATAAACAGAATAATTGCTTTACACCATTTTCTGAGTTAGTTACATGGAAGTACTTTAGTTTCTATTTCAACATTTTGCTAAAGCCTACGATATATTTATCAGGCTACTATTCATATGAAATATACAGTGCATACATAAACTGGCATATTACACTATACAAAGCAGTTAAAAGTAAGTATAAGTTTTACCATATCAAAATACTTGTAATGCAAAAAGCTAATCTATGAATGTGAAAGCCAATATTGTTTTATCATCTACAACATCCGACGACGAGGGTGAGCAGCGGGCCCGCAGCAGGCGGAGGGCGGGCAGGGGGACGCGGGCACTTAACTTTGGCCAGGGTGCTGATCTCGGCCAGTCGGGGCAGGCCAAGTCCCCGCAGAAGCGGAAGCACTGCGGTAGAAGAGGCACCCAGAGCCCGCAGCGGGCGCTGCACGCCCTCCCCGCTCCCGAGCCCTCTCCTCACCAAATCGCCGCCGCTCCCTAGTCCGCCCTGCTGCCGCAAAGACGACCCGGAACCCCTCCCGGGCTACACTCCTCTCCGCCTCCTGCCCCGAGTGCCGATGGGGCGCTCCGGTAGGGGCTCTGCGGGGGTCTTTTCGCCGGGACCTGGGCACGAGAGAAGGCCGGAGAAGGGGACGGGGGTTTGGCGAGCGCCGCCGCCGCCGCCGCCGCCGCCGCCGCCTGCGAGCCCTTCGGGCAGCCCGAGCTCCGCCCCACGCTCCCACGGGCCTCAGCCTGACGGCTCCTAAGCCTGCCAATCACGGCCCGCCTTTCTCCGTCCGCCCTGTCCAATCACAGCCGCCCTTTCAAACCGGAAGCGGTCTCGCCGACCTCAGCCCGCTCAGTCGCGGCTCGCCGCCTCAGACTGGCCCCGCTCGCCCGTACGTCTGAGGCGCCGCTCCCGCCACCGCCGCTTTGGGAGCCGGCGGAGCAGCGTCCCCGCTGCCGCTGCCTCGGCAGGCGCTGTTGCGGACGGGAAGGGCGGCCGGGAGCTTCCAGTTCAGGTCCTGGTCGGGATCAGGTTCTGGTCCAGGGAAGCGGGCAGGCGGCGGGCAGCGGGCGGACGCGGCCACAGCAATGGCGGCGGCGGGAGCAGCGCTTGAGGGGACCGCGGGGAGTCGCGGAGCGGAGCGCGGCGGGAATGGGCGGGCTGGGATTGGTGGAGCCGGCAGGCGCTGCCTCGGGTTGTGATTGGCTGGCTGTCCGCCCGTGGGGCATAAATAGCGGGCGTTGGGGCGCGATGGCGTCAGTTCGGCGGTGAAGCTGGGAGCGACGGGAGCTGCGGATGCGCGGTCCGAGGAGCGGCGCTGCGCCAGGACGGGACCCCCGCGGCAGCTGATCCGGGGAGCGCTGGTGAGCACGGACGCGACGCCTGCGGCCGTATCTGGGGCCGGCCGCGTCCAGTTCTTTCTGCCGCGCCCTGCGTGGCTCGGGTAGCCGGCGGCTGGTGTGGGGCCTGGAGTGGCGCGGCGCGGTGCGGGGGGGGGGGGGGGGGGGGGGCACTGCCTGCTGTCTCTGGGGGCTGAAAGTAGCCGTTTTGCGTTTTCTGGATTTAAAGAAATGTTCAGAATACGAGGAATAAAGCTTGCTTTTTGTATTTTTATTACTTTATTTTGTTTTTACTTGTAATGTTTTTTTTTTAAATTGTGTTATTTTATTATTGCCTGTTTTAATACATCTTTTTTGTTTGATTTGTTTTCTTTACTAGATATCTCATGTTAATTCGGTAAGGGTTGTGGGACTGGGACTGAAGCACCAGTTGTGAGAGCAGTGGGGACATAAAACCCCAGGGTGTGGAATAATGATTTTGGCATGAGCCAGGCCCAAAACAACGTGGAGTGGTGGAAATGCTGAGGCTAGATAAATGCCATGGGAGGAAGGCATGGAGCTGCAGCACAGGGCCTGCAGGTTATGCCTGGGGGATCCCAGCCCCTGCCCTGTGGTACCAACAAGGGGCTGAGGGTGTGAGGGCTCAGAGGGTTCTAGGGCCCAAGAACCAGCCCAAGAGTGCCTTTTGGGATGGGGGGGGGCAGGAGTCCAGTGGCTATTGCCAGCCCCTGGAGCTGCCTGAGGGGAGGTGAGGGGGCCTTTGTGCAGGTGCTGGGCTGAGAGCCAGGGTGAGGGGGAGGGTGGATGTTGAGCTTCAGGCCTCCAGTGTCCCCAGAGTTGGGATGCCACTTAGGGTTGCCACTTAGGGCTGGGTGGGTGGATGGGACAGCTTCTAGAGATACTGAAATTGTAATGATGGCAGTAACTGATTTGTGGCCTTATCAACAGCCCCAAGGTGCAGTGAGAAGCATGAGCAGCTTTTAGCTGCAGCCAGTAGGAAGCTGAGGAGCTGGAGCTGAGGCAGCAGACCTGGAGGAGACAGAAATATGGTAGGGTTTGGTGTAAAACCCCCGTGGGACTGGGATAGGGATTGTGGAGCGGGAAGGTGAACTGCATGGTTGGAATTGAAATTGCTGTAAGAACTGTGATCAGAGCTCAAGAACGAGAGCTAAAAGAAAGATCCTGTCCTGAGAAGCACAAGTAGTATTGTGTGGCACTACTGTGAAGATTTAGAGCAGAAAGTGTAAAAGAAGAGCTGGCAGTTAAATAAAGCTTGTGGGACTGGAGCTGAAATCACTGGGGCCGGGGTGGGGACTGCAGTGCTGCAGAAAGAGTCACTGCTACAAGGGATACTCACTGTGGATCTGAGGACTAATCGCAGAATGGGACACCCAAAATCCACCCTGCCCTAGACACCCAAAATCCACCCTGCACCCCCCAAATCAACCCTGGGATCCTCACAAACAACCCCTGGGACACTCCAAATCCACTCAAGAACATCCTGATCCCTCAAATTCACCACGAGACACCCCCTCCCCCCCCCCCCCCCCCCAGACACTCTCTACTCCCTGGGACCCTCTGGCAGCCCCCAAATGTAACCTGAAAACCTCTCCCTCCCTCCCAGGAATCCCCCAAACACCAACTGGGACCCTCCAGACTGCCCTTCCACCAGTCTACCCTGGAACACCAAATTCCACCTTCAGAATCCCCACAAACACTCTCTGGAACCCTCAAACCCCCTCCAGACCCCCTAAACCCACCCTCATACACCCCAGAGTGCCTGGGAACCTCACCCCCTCCCAGGACCCTCCAACCCCCATTAGATGCCCCCAAATCTACCCCAGGATCTCCCCTGGGGTCCCTCACCACCTTCTGGATCCCCCAAATCCACCCTGCGATGTGCAAACATCTGCTGAGAAGCCCCTGGGACCACCCAAATCCACCCTGGGCCCCCCTAAAGACTCCCTGGAGGCCCCTGGGACCACCCCTACACAAAGCCCCCCCTCCACACTGTTCCAGCCCCACCACGTCCTTGCCTTCCCCCCAGCACATGGCCTTGTCCTCCTGCAGTGTCCTTGTGTGCCTCCTGATGTCCTTGCGTCCACCCATCCCCCAGGGGATGCATGTCCCCTGTGCCCCTTCCCCTGTGGTGGCACTGGCGCCCTGTCCCATTTGGGGGTCCCTAGAGCACTGTCTCCATGCCCCTAGGCTTTGTGTCCCCTTTCCCCACAGTGGATGTCGCCAGGGGGGTGCCCTCCAAGTCCCCACGCTCAGGATCTCCCCAGGATGTCACCCCCTTGTCCCCCTTCCTGGGGTGTCCCCAAGGTCTCCCCAGGGCGATATGGCCCCAGATCAGGATGTCCCCATCCTGTCTTCCCATGTCCTGATGTCTCCCACAGCCCCCCTCCATGTCCCCTACGCCCACCCACATCATTCCGACTCCTGTGCCTTCCATGACCCTGATGTCCCCATGTCCCCCATATCCCCCTCGTGTCACCACGTCCTCCATGTCCTCCTATGTCCCCCAACATTCCCCGTGTCCCCCTGTGTCAGCTGGTGCTGCAGGGGGACCAAAGATGGTCCAAGGGGAACCCTCCTGTGGGGGTTTGGGGTGGGGGGGGGGGGGGGCTGGGAGGGTTCTGTGGGCAGTTGGAAGGGAGCTATGGGTACTCAGGGGGTGGGGGTGTCCAGAGGGGCTGTGGCAGATCCTGGGGGTGGCTCTGGGGGCTTAGGGAGGTCTAGGAGGATATCTGTGGGTGCTAAGGGGACGTTGTTGGGGCTCAGGGAGAGCCCATGGGGCTGACAGGTTTGTAGTGGCGGGGGGTCTGTGGCCTCCATGGATGGAGGGCTGTGGGAAGTGCTATGTGGGGGCCCCTTCCCCCAGGGGGAGGTCTGTCAGGGTATGGGGAGAGGGTCACTTGATACTGGGGCCCACTACCCACTTTGAGGGGTACAGGGTGTTTGAGCTGCCAGTGGCTGGATTTGAAAGGACCCTGTGCCCTGAGAGTGTGTTTAGGGGGTTTCTGCCCCTGGGAGATGCTGCCAAGGGGTCAGGGGATGCTGAGGGGCTTCAGTGCAGGTGATGGAGGATTCATAACTGTTCTCACTGCCCACTGCATCCTCTTGCTCCCCAAGGACCTGCAGCTGGCCCAACACCTGCAAGGGCCCCAGAGGGGGAGCGTCTGATGGGGGGCACCCCCGGGATCCCCACACCATGGCCCAATCCCTGGCACCCACCCACAGGAGCCCCCCTCCTGACACTTTCACATCCCTAATCCTATTGGGGGGTCCCTGAGAGATCCCCACATTGAGACATCCCCCACCTGGAACTCCCTTCTCAATACCCCTCCTGAGGGCCCCCACCATAGCACCCCACAAACTCCCCGGGCAACACATCCCCGGGTGGGGGTCCCCTTCCTGACTTCAGCACTTCTCAGATTATTGTGAGTCCCCACCTGTAATCATTCCAGGACCCGGGAACTGGAGGGACATCATCCCCCAAGGGGACATCCCTAGGACTCACACTCTATTGGAGACCTCCCTCACTTCTGCTGGACCCCAATAAATGTCTCTGATCCTCAAATGCTGCTGCTAGAGTGAGGGAAATTGGGGGCAGGCACCTGTGAAGGAGGCTCTGGGTGCAGGGACTTAAGGGGGGGGGTGGGAGCACCTCCACGAGGGCTGTGGGAATTGGGATAGGGGATATTTGGGGAGGTGAGGAGGAGGGTGAAGCTTAAAATGTCCCCTTAATAAGGTGGTGTTTGGAGGGGCAGGGCTTGAGGGGGCACTTTTATAGTGGTGGGGTCATTTTGGGGGGTTAGGGATTAGAGGTTTGCTTTATGGAGGAATCAATGCATCAGGAGTCAGGGATCCCGGGGCAGGGACTTCGGGTCTGTTTTATAGAGGATGGGGGGCTGCCTCCAGGGCAGGGGCGTAGGGCTCCCCTTTACAAAGGCAGAGCGGCCGGTGCGGGGCAGGGCTTGACGTGAGACGGGGCTTTAAGCCTCCCGTGTGAGGCCCGAGCCTCGAGGGGTGGGGTTTTAAGGGGCGCTCTTTATGGGGCTGGGCCCAGGGTCCACTTTTATGCTGGCGGTGGCGGGTTGTCGTAGTAGGGTGCGTGTGCGCCACCTGAGAGGGGCAGGACTTAGGGGGTGGGGCTGCATGGGGCGTGGTTGTGGGGTTCCCCAATATAAGGGCTCTCCGGTCCGCCCCCCCACCCCGCGGGCCATGGCGGCTGCGGCGCTGCTGCTGGGCCTGCTGTCGCTGTCGCTGCTGTCGCGACTGTCGCGGCGTGGCGATGGGCGTGGCCCGCGCTGGGGCGTGCTGCACCTGCTGCACCCACAGGGGGCGCTGCACCTGAGCCGCCTGACGCGGCGGCACGGGCCCGTGCTGCGCCTGCGCGCGGCGGGCCGCGGTGAGTGCGGGATCCCCGACCCCAGCCGAACTTGCCCGGAACCCCCGAACCCGACCCTGACCGAGCTGCCCGGGACCCCCGAACCCGACCCCACCCCAGCCGCCCGGGACCCCCGAACCCGACACCAACCCAACCGCCCGGGACCCCACAGCCCCCCAAACCCCCCTCCCTGCTCCCCAGGGACTCTCCGAGCCCCCAACTCTGCCCTTTCCCCCTGCGGTGGGGACCTCTCCTCAAACCCCCCCAAACCTTTCTTGGGGCCCTAATCCCCCGATGCTCTCCCCAAAATCCCACGCCAGGAACTCCCCACTTGGTTTGGGATCTCCCCCAGTTTTGGAGTACCCCCAGCCCCTCCTCTTCCCTGCAGAGGTGCTGGTGCCGAGCTCGGTGGCGACCATCCGCGAGGCGCTGGTCCGGCACTGGGGGGACTGGCTGGGGCGCCCCCACAGCTATCTGGGTATGGCGGCGGGGTGGGGGGCGGTTGGAGGGGTTCCTGTGGGGTTTGGGGAGTATCCTGTGTGTAGTGAAGCCCTTCGGGGGATTTGAAGGGAGTCACTGTGTGGTTTCTGGGGTTCTCTGTGGGGCTCGGGGAGGGTCTCTAAGGGTTTGGGGGGGCCCTGTGGGATGGCAAGTCCTTATGGGTTTTGAGGGCGTCCCTATGAGATTGAAGGGGTTGTTACGGGATTGGGAGGGGGTCCCAATGGAGTTGGGGACATGGGTACTGGGGGGGGGGGGGGCAGTTCTGGAGGGGTGGGTTGTCTGTAGGGGCTAGGGCAGTTTCTAGAGGTCTCTGCCCCACCAGACACACCCTTCAGCCTCCAGGGTGGCATTAGGAGGGTCCCATGGAGGAAGCGGCTATGGGGTTGAAGGAGGCTTTATGAGGTAGTGGGGCCCTGTAGCACACCCCTGGTGTATTGGAGGTGGGTCCCTATAGGGGCTGGGGGGTTTCTGGGGGTCCCTTACTGCTCCTGCCCAACCCCAGGGTTGCTGGTGTCACGGGGGGGCCGGGACCTGGCACTGGGAGACCCCTGCCCTGGCTGGCGACAGCAGCGGGGAGCAGTTCGGGGGGCACTGGCACGGGCTGGGGGGCGTCTCGGGCCCCTCCTTTGGCTGCAGGGCCGGGAGTTGTGTGAGGTGAGACCCTGAAACCGACTCCTGCCCAAAATGATCCTTCTGCAACCCCGACACCCCCAAAACTGATCCTCCCAGCATTGCAAAACAGATCCCCACACAATATTGACCAGCAAAACCCTGGCCAATGCACCCCAAAACTGATACCTTGAGCCTCACTCCCTTCACCCAAACCCCACCCATGCACCTTAACCATGTCCCCTGCATCTGGAAACTGCCCCCCAAACCCTACCCCCTGCACTCATCCCCCAATCTCTGCATCCCAAACCTGATCCCCAAACCCTGCACCCGCATCACTGTCCCCCAAAACTTACCCACCCAAACCTCACCCTCTGCACCCCAAAAGGGCATTATCCCTGTGAGTCCCCATAACTCCCTCAGAGCTCTGCACTTCTCTTGTGCGACCCCCTAAACCAGCCTTGGAGTCCCCCTTTATTTGCTCTGGGGCTCTCTCTAACCTTCTCTTTCCCCCAGGAGCTGCGTTCGTATGGGGAGGCCCCCCTGGACCCCTTTGAGGTGTTCACCTTCCACACCTGCAGCACCATCGCACGCCTCCTCTTTGGGGAGCTGGTGAGGATCTGGCAGGGGGCCCAGGATGGAGACAGGGGTTTGGAGGAGGACCCCAGTTTTTATGGGGGCCCAGGGTTTGGGGGGGACCCAGGAGTCTGTGGAGGGAACATCCAGCTGTTTGGGGGGACTGACCAATTTGTGTGTGGGTGGCAGGGGTTTGGGGGCACATAGGAATTTGAGGGGGCCCGAATGTCTGAAATGATGTTCGGGGTGTTCTGGGGGATCCAGAGACAATTGAGTACTGGGCAGTACACAGGTGTGTTCTCCTCCAGGTGCCCCCTCCAGGGGAGCTCCGGGCCTTCTCACGCTGCCTGGGGGAGCTGCTGCAGGTCTGGGGGCACAGCAGTGTTCGGGTGCTGGACCTGCTGCCCCTGCTGCGGGTGAGCCTGGCAGCTCCTGGGGGTGGCTGTGGGGCTGTGGCCTTTTTGCTGCATGAGGGTCTATGGAGCCCAGAGCTATAGAGCCCTATGGGGGCAATAAGGGAATTGTGGAGATCTACAGGGGGACTATGGGCCCTTGGGGGCCTGGGAAGGGCTGTGAGTCTCAGGGGGATTATATGGCCCATGGGAGAGATATGGGGCTGGTGGGATTATATGGGGTTGGGAGTGAGGTTATAGCATCTGTGTGGGACTGGAGAAGGGTATGGAGAGCTGACAGAGAGCTTATAGGGTCCATAGAGAGCTTGGGTGGTGTCTGTGGTACTGGGAAGGGACCCTATAACTCTAATGGGGCTGGACAGGGGTTATAGTGTTTGTGTGGGGCTAGGGTGAGTGTTACAGGGTCTATATGGTGTTGAGGATCTCTGGGCCTGGGAGGGGCAGTTGTGGGGGCTGTATAGGGCTGAGGTGGGGTAAAGTGTCTCTGTGGTGCTGAGGATGCCTGTAGGACATTGGAGGGGTCTGTATGGCCCAGGGGAGCGGCCATAGGGTATCTCTGGGGCTCAGGAGACTCAGGCAGCATCTCTGGGGGAGCGGGTGTCTCTCTGAGGTCAAAGGTTTCTTGGCGGTGGGGGTCCCCATGGAGTCCCTGTGCGCAGGCCCTGCCCAACCCGGGACTGCGGAAGCTGCTGCAGCTTGTCCAGCACCGTGACATGTTTGTGGAGACCCAGATCCAGCGGCATCAGGTGGGGAGGCCCGGGGAGCTGGGAGGCAGCCCGAGGTCAGGAGCGGTGCAGTTGGAACAGAGCCTCAGGGGAAACCCAGGGCTTTGGAAACTACATGGGGGTCTGGAAGGACTCAGGTTCTGGGTGGAAACCAGGAGTTTGGGGGCTACCCAGGGGCTTGGGGGCACCCACATATTTTTGGGGAAACAGAGGTTTGGGGGGACCCAAGGGGATGGGAGGAGCCGGGGGTCTGGGAGGCTTGTAAGGCCTTGGGGAGGGCCAGGGGTTTAGGTGGACTTGGGGATTTGGAAGAGACTCCCGTGTTTGGGGGCAGCTGGGGATCAGGAGAAACCCCCAACACGTGTCACCCCTTTGCCAGGCGTGCCCCTCCCCTCCCCCGGACTCAGTTCTGGGGGCACTGCTGGGGCGTAATCCTGGGGCACGGGAGGGCCCCCTGAGCCCCCCCCGGCTGCACATGGCGCTGGTGGACCTGTTCATTGGGGGAACCGAGACCACTGCGGCGGCGCTGGGCTGGGCTGTGGCCTTCCTGCTGCACCGCCCCGAGGTGAAACACATGTCCCTCCATGTCTTCCATGCAGCCCTGGGGGGGTCCTCTGTGTCCCCAGGGGTCCTGTGTCCCCCCCTACATCCTGTGTTCCATATGTCCCTCATGTTCCCTTCTCCGTGGGTTTCCTGCTGCTCTGCCCCCAGATGATGTGGAGCACCCTCTGTCCCCTGTACAGTGCCAGGGCTCCATGTGTGTACTTGGGGGTCCCATATCCCCACCTGTGTCCTACATGTCCCCCACGTCCTCCTCCCCATGGCTGACACTGTGCCCTTGCACCACCCTGAGGTGCCCCATGGATCTCTCAGACATTTCAGAGCTGTGTCTGTGTCTCTATGTGGCTCCTTGGTTTGGGGTTTCCATGGAGAGGTGGCTCAGGGTCCAGGGATAGAGGGTCCTAAGAGAGAGATCTGGGGGCTCAGGGGTGTCCCCAAGGAGGAGGGAGGAGCAAGTCTGGGGTGGGGGTTGGGTCTCAGGACAGGTCTGGGGAGGATCTGGGAGTTCAAGGGGGTTGCCAAGGGAGAGGGCCAGGCTTGAGGATGGTTTGGGGTCCCAGGGGCAGGTTGGTGAGTTTGGGGGGGTCTGGGGTTCTGGGGAGTCGCCCTGTCATCCCATTGCCACTGTGTGCCCCCTGGGATGCACCCCCTCCCCTGGTGCCCCATGGCAGACATGGCACACCTGTGCAGCTGCAGGTGCGGCTGCGGGCGGAGCTGCAGGGGGCACAGGGACCACCCGGGCCAGGGGACATGGGGCGCCTGCCCCTTCTTCAGGCCACCGTCAGCGAGACCCTGCGGCTGCGACCCCCTGCGCCCCTGGCGCTGCCCCACTGCGCCCTGAGCCACACCAGGTACCAGGGCAGGGAGGAGCCGCCACCGGCCAGCCTGGGTGAGGGGCAACCACCACAGAACAGGAAGGGTCCACCTGGTATCATCAGTAGGGTCCGGGAGAACCCAGCAGAGCCCATTAGACCCCAGCAAGTCCCGCTAAGACCCATCAGGTCCCAGCATGGCCCGGGTAAGACCCGAATATGCAGAATATTTACCAGTAGGGCCCAGTAGAAGTAGGCCCACAGTAGACTCCAATAGACCAGTACAGTCTGGTAAGTCCTTGTAGGACCCAGTAGGCTTCAACAGGGCCCAATAAATCCCAGTAAGACTCATTAGGTCCCAGTAGGCCCCAGTATAACCCCAGTACATTCCACTTGCCCCAGCAGGTTCTGGTATGACCCCAGTAGACCCTAACAGACACTCAGTAGATCCTAGAAGATTCCAGAATAGCCTCAGTAGGCCCCAGCAGAGCCCAGAAGATCCCAGCAGGAGTTCCCAATATATCCTAGTAAGTCCAAGGTAGCCCCACGAAACCCCAGTAGACATCCAGTAGCCCCCAGAAAAGCTCACGATGGGTCCAGCAGTTCCCAGTGAGCCCAGTAGACCCCAGTATGGCCCCAGTAGACCTCGACAGATAGCCAGTAGATACCAGAGAGCTCCAGTAGGACTCCACCAGATCCCAGTATGGCGCTAGCAGATCCCACCCAGTGTGCCAGTAGACCCCAAATAAATTCTAGTAGGTGTCAGTATGGCTCCAGTAGATTCCAGTATAGCATCAGCAAATTCCAGTAGGCACCTAATAGATCCCAGGAGACCCCAGAGAGCCCCAGTAGACTCCAACAGACACCCAGTAACTCCCAGCAGCACCTACCAGATCTCAGTATAGACCCTGTAGACCCAAACAGACATCCAGTCATACCTAGTGAGCCCCCAGAGAGCCTCAGTAGGTCTCAGTATGGCCCATGTAACTTTCAGTAGCCCCCAGCAGACCGCAGTCTATCTCCATGCACCTTGTCCCCTTCCAGTCTTGGGGGGCTCCCCGTGGCAGCCGGCACTGTCCTGATCCCCAACCTGCTGGCAGCCCAACAGGACCCTGACATCTGGCAGCACCCTGAGGTCTTCCTGCCCGGTATGTGGGTATGCCTGCACTCTGAGTGCCCCCCTGAACTCCTGGGTTTCCTCAAACATCAAACTGGGTTCCCCCAGCCATGGTGTTTTCCCTGATTCCTGGGTATCCTGGGAACACCTTTGTGTCATGAGTGTCCCCCCCCCCCCGATGCCTGAACCACCCCAACCCCACACCCCCTCCCCCAAACCTGTGGTTACCCCCCACCATCCCCATTAGTTCTCCCATATATCTGTGTACCCCCCTCAAAACCTGTTCCTCCCCTCTACCCCCCTGCCGAAACCCCTGAGACCCCCCTCAGGTGTCTGAACCCTCCCCAAACATGTGAATCCCCTCTGTCATCCTGGGGTCTCCCCCGAATCTTAGGCTCCCTCTGAGCCCCTGGGTCACCCCAAACCCCCATGTTTCCCTTCTGAACCCCAAAGTCCAACCTGGGGAACCCCCAGGCACCCTCCAAACTTGTGGAGGTCCGCCCCTAAGTCCTGGGTCCCCCCATGGCGCCCGCTCCCCCCAAGCCTGTGGGTCCCCCCCCGGAACCCCCCGATCCTGCGGGTCCCCCTGCACCCCTCGGAGCTGACCCGCCGCCCCCCAGAGCGGTTCCTGGCGCCGGGCGCCCCCTCGCAGTCGCTGCTGCCGTTCGGCTGCGGGGCGCGATCGTGCCCGGGGGAGGGGCTGGCGCGGGCCGAGCTCTTCGTGTTCCTGGGGCTGATCCTGCGGGAATTCCGTCTGGAGCCGGGCCCGGAGGGACTGCCGGGGCTGAGGGGCTCACCGGGCACGGTGCTGCGCTGCCCCTCCTTTCGCCTGCGTATGGTGCCCTGCCAGCCCCCGGGCTTACCCTGACCCTGGCCTGACTCCACTTGACCACTTTATTACTTTTCTGAACACACTGTGACTCACCTGAGGTTTTTTTGACCCTTCTTGAATACACCTGACTTCACCTGAGCCTGTGTGACACTGCCTGAACCTGGCTGACCGTGACCCCCTGACTGACCCCACCTGACATCGGCCTCACCCCTGCCAACCCTATGCCTCACCTTGACACCGGCTATGACCCCAGCTGTGACCCTACCTAACCCCATCTGACTCTGCTTGAACCCTGCGTGACTCCATCCCAACTCACCTGACACCTGACCCCTGCGTGCCCCCATTCAAAACCAGATAGCTGGGTCTCTCCCGGATGCCTGAGTCAATGCAGTGTGGGAGGGCCCCATTTATCTCCTCCTAATAAAATTTGTGCTTTTGAACCCACAAGTCCCGGCTCTTCCTGGGACCCCCTAAACGTCCGGAACGCCCGAAGCCCAGCCTTGCGCCCACCCTGACCGGCCACTCTCGGCACCCGCCACAGCCCTCGGACAGCATCAGAAGATAGCGGTCTGGCTGATTTGCACTTCCCCGCTCCGCAAAGCCCTCCCCGGAGAGGCTGCGGTCCGGGTTGGGCTCGCAGCCCTGCGAGATACGGCGGGTTTGTGCGGGGCGCTGCGTTCTGCTGATCTGACTGGCAACAGGCGACTCAAAGCATGAAGCGCTCTGATTGGCCGAGGCCTGGTGTGCCTGGCAACCGATTGGCTTAGAGCTGTTGGGGGCGGGAGGGGAGTAGAGCGCCGTCCCCAGAGCGAGGGCCTGGAGGAGCGGGCGCTGCAGGGTGGAGTGCCCGCTCCGAACATAGCGGGGGCACTCAGGAGCACTCACCCGGCGCAAAAACCCGAGGGAGAGAACAGCGAGGAGGGGCAGGGAGGGAACGAGACCGTCCGCGCCCCTCGAGTCATGTGTCGAAATGGGGGCAACGGCAAAGGAGGGGTAGGCAAGGCAAGGGAACGGAAAGGTTGGTCGGTGAGGAAAGGCAAAGGAGGAAGAGGCAATTCAAGAGGGCACCAATGCAAGTGTGGGTTAGGTAAGGCAAAAAAAGGAAGGGTACGAAACGCTATGCAAGGGAGGGTTAAACAAGGCAAAACAACAGAGGAGAAGGCAAGACGACAGAAGGGAGGGTTGGTAAAGGCAACACGAGGAAAGGGAGGGGCAGACAAGGGGTCCAGGCAAGGCAAGGGGAGGCAGTGGAAGCCAAGATAATGGAAGGAAATGGAGAGGTAGGCCAGATAAGGCAGTACAAGGCAACGGAGGGGTTGTTACCTGAGCTATCCAGCTGCAGGGTAAATGTTCAAAATAAACATTGGACCCTCAAGGGAAGAGTCTGCAGGGTGCCGCACCGGTCCCGGGGCCCCCCGCCCCGCGGGTGCCGCCCGCAGCTCCCGCTCCATCATCCCCACAGCCCCTGCGCTCCCCCCGCCCCGGTGACATAACTCAGGTTTCCCACAGGGTCCGCATGATTTGCGGAAAAACTCCACAACTAGTAAAAGTCGTGAAGTGGGTATGTATCTTTATTCAGCGTCGGACGCATGCAGGATAACTCCTTAAAGAACATGCGCGCAATCAGAGAGTCCAAACTCCCCTTTTTCCCCCAGCCTATTGCATATGCATTAAGTTTTGCAATAGGTTCATGCATATTCATCGCATTACAATTAGTTAATGTCAGTCCTTGAGCAGAGAGCTCGCTGTTTGTCAGTTGTGTCCTGCAGCCTCAGTTTTGGCTTGCTTCTTATTTCAAGGTCCAAGGGGCCCCTCTTACCTTCCTCTAGCTTGGAAGCTCACATTCCTTTCACCTTGTTTGAGACAATTTTGAGAGCTACAGGCTTTTTTGAACACAGCAAATTTAACAGACTAAACAACTTAAACAATTCAAAACAGCATATTCCACTTAAATCTGAAGTTGATTTCTAACCCAAGTTAATTCCTAACCTCATGTCTCATTTGACAGGAGATGAAGGATTTTTAGGGATTTTTTTTTAGGACTATTGAGGGTAATTTTAGGACTTTTTATGAGTTAGGGTATCTTTAGGGCTTTTGAGGGAATTTTAAGGTATTTTTTGGGGTAGATTTTTTAGAATTTTAATGAGTTTTGTCCGGAGTGAGTCCCTGTGTGTTCCTTGCCAAATTCGATGACTCTAACGACTTTTGTGTCCAAGTTCTGATTGTTCCTAGGGTCCTGTACCACGCAGATGAAGAAGTGTATCACCTTTTTGAAGAACCCAACCAGCTCCACAAAAGAGAAATAGTAACAGTTATAACTATCGCAATGCTGCTGGGCCTAGGAACAGCAGGAACGGCCACGGGAGTCTCAGCCTTGGTGACCCAGCACCAAGGACTGTCCCAGCTGCAGGCAGCGATTGACGAGGACCTGCAGAGGATCGAGAAATCCATCTCCTATCTAGAGAAGTCGGTCTCCTCACTCTCAGAAGTGGTCCTACAAAACAGGCGAGGTCTGGACCTCCTGTTCATGCAGCAAGGGGGCCTGTGTGCCGCCTTGAAAGAGGAGTGTTGTTTCTATGCAGACCACATGGGAGTCGTGAGAGACTCCATGGCAGAGCTCCGAAACAGACTGGCTCAGAGACAGAGATACAGGGAAGCCCAACAGGGTTGGTTCGAGTCCTGGTTCAATCGATCGCCATGGCTGACCACCCTAATTTCTACCCTAATTGGTCCATTGGCAATGCTACTTTTAGCTATCACCTTCGGACCATGCCTGCTGAACAAACTAGTCTCATTCGTTCAGACCCGCCTAGAACGGGCCAACATCCTGTTCATAGGCCGACAGCAAATGCTGTGACCAGAGACAACCTCATGCCTCATCTCAGTACCTATGAGTATGACTAGTTCGTTCATTTGTAAAAAAGGGGGGGGAGATGTAGTGGATAGGGTCGGGCGGTCGGAAAATCTCGCGATGTTACGGAAAGCAGCAGAGCTCCTCTCCCCCTAACTCCTAGTGATAAAGGATCACCCAAGAATGTTGTCCCCCCTAACATTAGTAACTTTCTGCTCCTTACTAACCAATTACAGTAAAGTAAGACCCCCTGACGTAGGGAAAAAACTTTCCCAGTATAAAACCCGATGAGGCGGGACAGTAAAGGTCTTGAACCGTCCACCACACTGGTGTCTGCGTGTGTTCTTGGCCCGAGTGACCCTGGGCAGTGGGTCGTCGTGCCGTTTCCTCAGAACCAGGTCACCTCGCCTTGCACCTGAAGGCGACAGTTTTGGGGTAGAAGGAAAGGCAAGTCTGGCACCCCATAGTTTAAGGGGCAGACGAAGAGCTGTGTAGGGAAGGGAACACCCCACATGACCTTTTTTCACCTCCTCCCCCGCTCCAAGGTCTAGCAGCCCCCCACGCGACCAGCTGCTTTCAGAGGGTTACCCAGGCACACCTGCACAGGGAGCTGCTAGTCCACAGGGGCTAACGGGGGTATCCCAAGCATCCCTCTGGGAGCTATGGTTGAAGCATCCAGCAGGGACTAGGGAGCTGCTAGGCCAACCTGGGCGTAGAGCATCACTTTGAGAAAATGCCAAGGGAAGAACCCTCTTGCCAAGGGGCAGCACCCGAGCAGGCTAGGCAGCATGTACTACTGATGTACTACTTAGTAATCACCAAGGAATAATTACATAAGTTAACAGCAAATTACCCAATTTAGCTAGATGTGTAACCTTAACACAAAGTTTTATGTTTTACCAGTTTTCTGTTCTTCTGCTCCAAGTAGTTGTTGCAAAAAAGAAAGCGCTGTTATTTTTCTGTAGAGTTTTCTTCTATAACAAGCCCTTTACTGCCCTTGAATCTGAGCCAGAGAAGCCAAACAGCTGCAGCTGCTCTGAGGGCTTGGTGGGATTCGCCCCCTCCCTTTTCCTGGGTGCCATGGGAACGAGAGGCGAGCACAATCAGGGGTATATTAACCCCAGCCTTGGCTGAGGAGCTTCATTCCCTCTCTGGGATGTGCTGGGGTAAGAACTCTCCTCTCATTTCATTGAGGAGGCTCTTTCAGCTTATCTCAGCTTGTTTTCAGCAGGTGTTTCTGGGCATCTAAAGCAATAGAGGCTTGGAAGAGACTGAAGAAAACAGCATGGAATACAGGGAGTATTTAAGTTAACAATTTCGGGTTTTGTGTTTAGGGGTGGTAAAGTGCATTTGCAAGTTCTGGTGTTGTTCTTGTTTTGTTTTTTATTATTTTTTAGGAGGAGTAGATCTTCCAGAGGCTCCCAGTTCTGTCAAGTATAACACTTTGTTCAGCAGATTCATCATGTTGTCACAAGAGGGATCTGCCTAGTGTCAAAGATGATGTTTGAGATTGAGGCTTCAGGCGAGTTAAGGGTTGTGACTAGGAGAGGGAGGGTGAGCAGGTATCCA
This sequence comes from Ammospiza nelsoni, assembly GCF_027579445.1. Classification (NCBI taxonomy): domain Eukaryota; kingdom Metazoa; phylum Chordata; class Aves; order Passeriformes; family Passerellidae; genus Ammospiza; species Ammospiza nelsoni. Next base: position 36,499,262 of record NC_080641.1, read on the forward strand.
GATAGGAGTTATTGTGGGTGGGGGGAGATTTGAAGGCAGCAGGGTGAGAAAGGCTGTTGATTTGAGGACACATTCCCCCCCCCCTCCCTCCCCCGCCAAGAGACTTCTCAGAAGCCTAGCAGAGGTTTTCACATGTCTTAAAGCACACAAGGTGATCCACTGCACTCACAGGAATGCCATTTAACTTTGCCTTTCTCTAACCCAGGTGCCACCCCTAATGAAGGCCACAGCCTTGGAATCAGGATGAAGCTGGAGCCTGAAGGAGCCAGGCACACTCAGGAGAGGGCAAGTAGCTGCCTTGCTGGGATTAGGCCCACATAACTCTGAACTCACACTTTGGTTTTGGTTTTCTTTATTGTAGCTGACCAGAGGCTAACAGGTGATCATGGGGCCCTCCGAGGCAGACTCATTGCAGGTGCAACATGGATTCCCATCACCTATCATCCAAAAGATAAGTCGGGGGCCACAGCCTGGAGATGGGAGAGTAGCAGGTTGGGAATCCCTGGGACAGATTTAAAAATTGGCATGTATGTAAGCATGTCGCCTTATATTGTGTGTACTTACACTCTATGTGGACTTGCACTGTATGCATCAGCTTATATTGTGTGTACTTACACTGTACCACTTATGATCGCAGCTGCCCTGCCCTGGCACGTAGTCACAGTTAGGTAGAACAGTTATAACAACTTTACTGTTCATCTGTCTTTCGTGGGATTTTGGGTAGAAAATTTATCAGTCCAGAGTGGGGACAAGTCCTAGCTGTCAGCCACCTGTTGACCCTTCCTGTTGACTCACAGGTCCTCGTGGCTGCTGTTTTCCCCAGGATCTGCCATTTACCTCAAGGAGCGGCAGCCAGAAGATGTGTCAAAGCACCTTCTTCAGCATCTCAGGTAAGGGCCACAGTGAGCATGTAAGTGGAAGGAGTATGTGTGAGAGCACGTGGCTGTGTCTGTCTGCTCGTCTCTGTGTGTGTGAGCGCATGCTGACTGGATTTAACCTTGTGTGTGTGACTTTTGCTTTCCAGGTTTTGCAACTCCTTGTTAAATTTAGAATAAAAAATCCCCAGCTGCCTTCCACCCTGGCTGATTTTTTTTTTGGTCCCGGCCAAGTAAAAACCCAGAAAAATACCACAAGATAGGCTAGAAAAGAACCAAAAAACCAAGAAAAAAAACCCAATATGGGTGAGAATACCGAGAAAAAAACCCCCAAGATGGGCAAGAAAAAAATGCAGAAAACACCCACAGAAAACCAAGAAAAAAACCCCAGGATGGGCAAGAAGAGTCCCAGAAAAACAATGCTACATGGACCAGAAAAAACCCAGGAAAAACCAGAAAAAAAAACGGAAAAAAAAGGGAAAAAAATCCCAAGATGGGCAAGGAAAAAAACCCCCCCCAAAAAAACCACAAGATGGGCAAGGAGAAGATCCACAAAAAACCCAGAAAAATCACAGAAAAACCCCCAAGAAGGGCAAGAAAAAACCCAGAAAACACCCACAGAAAACCAAGGAAAAAACCCCAAGATGGGTGAGAAAACTCCCAGGAAAAAAAACCAAGATGGACCAGAAAAAACCCTTAAAAAACCAAGGAAAAAAAAAAACAAAAAAAAACGGAAAAAAACCCAAGGATAGGCAAGAATACTCCAGAAAAAACCTCAGAAAAAATCCGCAAGATGGGCAAGAAAAAACCCAGAAAAAAACACAAAAAAAAACCCCAAGATGGGCAAGAAGAAATCTGGAACAAACACCCCAAGACTGGCAAGAAAAAACGCCAAGATGGGCAAGAAAAAACTGACGTAAAACCGGCCGCAAAGCGCGACTGTCGTAAAAGGTGCCGTAAAGCGCGACTGTCGTAAAGACAGTCGTAAAGCGCGACTGTCGTAAAAGGTGCCGTAAAGCGCGACTGTCGTAAAACCGGCCGTAAAGCGCGACTGTCGTAAAAGGTGCCGTAAAGCGCGACTGTCGTAAAAGGTGCCGTAAAGCGCGACTGTCGTAAAAGGTGCCGTAAAGCGCGACTGTCGTAAAACCGGCCGTAAAGCGCGACTGTCGTAAAAGGTGCCGTAAAGCACGACTGTCGTAAAAGGTGCCGTAAAGCGCGACTGTCATAAAACCGGCCGTAAAGCGCGACTGTCGTAAAAGGTGCCGTAAAGCGCGACTGTCGTAAAACCGGCCGTAAAGCGCGACTGTCGTAAAACCGGCCATAAAGCGCGACTGTCGTAAAATCGGCCGTAAAGCGCGACTGTCGTAAAAGGTGCCGTAAAGCGCGACTGTCGTAAAACCGGCCGTAAAGAGCGACTGTCGTAAAAGGTGCCGTAAAGCGCGACTGTCGTAAAAGGTGCCGTAAAGCGCGACTGTCGTAAAACCGGTCGTAAAGCGCGACTGTCGTAAAACCGGCCGTAAAGCGCGACTGTCGTAAACCCGGCCGTAAAGCGCGACTGTCGTAAAAGGTGCCGTAAAGCGCGACTGTCGTAAAAGGTGCCGTAAAGCGCGACTGTCGTAAACCCGGCCGTAAAGCGCGACTGTCGTAAAAGGTGCCGTAAAGCGCGACTGTCGTAAAAGGTGCCGTAAAGCGCGACTGTCGTAAAATCGGCCGTAAAGCGCGACTGTCGTAAAAGGTGCCGTAAAGCGCGACTGTCGTAAAAGGTGCCGTAAAGCGCGACTGTCGTAAAATCGGCCGTAAAACGCGACTGTCGTAAAATCGGCCGTAAAGCGCGACTGTCGTAAAATCGGCCGTAAAGCGCGACTGTCGTAAAAGGTGCCGTAAAGCGCGACTGTCGTAAAGACAGCCGTAAAGCGCGACTGTCGTAAAAGGTGTAGTAAAGCGCGACTGTCGTAAAAGGTGCCGTAAAGCGCGACTGTCGTAAAACCGACCGTAAAGCGCGACTGTCGTAAAATCGGCCGTAAAGCGCGACTGTCGTAAAACCGGCCGTAAAGCGCGACTGTCGTAAAAGGTGCCGTAAAGCGCGACTGTCGTAAAATCGGCCGTAAAGCGCGACTGTCGTAAAAGGTGCCGTAAAGCGCGACTGTCGTAAAATCGGCCGTAAAGCGCGACTGTCGTAAAAGGTGCCGTAAAGCGCGACTGTCGTAAAAGGTGCCGTAAAGCGCGACTGTCGTAAAATCGGCCGTAAAGCGCGACTGTCGTAAAAGGTGCCGTAAAGCGCGACTGTCGTAAAATCGGCCGTAAAGCGCGACTGTCGTAAAATCGGCCGTAAAGCGCGACTGTCGTAAAAGGTGCCGTAAAGCGCGACTGTCGTAAAACCGGCCGTAAAGCGCGACTGTCGTAAAACCGGCCGTAAAGCGCGACTGTCGTAAAACCGGCCGTAAAGCGCGACTGTCGTAAAAGGTGCCGTAAAGCGCGACTGTCGTAAAATCGGCCGTAAAGCGCGACTGTCGTAAAAGGTGCCGTAAAGCGCGACTGTCGTAAAATCGGCCGTAAAGCGCGACTGTCGTAAAAGGTGCCGTAAAGCGCGACTGTCGTAAAATCGGCCGTAAAGCGCGACTGTCGTAAAACCGGCCGTAAAGCGCGACTGTCGTAAAAGGTGCCGTAAAGCGCGACTGTCGTAAAAGGTGCCGTAAAGCGCGACTGTCGTAAAATCGGCCGTAAAGCGCGACTGTCGTAAAACCGGCCGTAAAGCGCGACTGTCGTAAAAGGTGCCGTAAAGCGCGACTGTCGTAAAATCGGCCGTAAAGCGCGACTGTCGTAAAAGGTGCCGTAAAGCGCGACTGTCGTAAAATCGGCCGTAAAGCGCGACTGTCGTAAAAGGTGCCGTAAAGCGCGACTGTCGTAAAATCGGCCGTAAAGCGCGACTGTCGTAAAAGGTGCCGTAAAGCGCGACTGTCGTAAAAGGTGCCGTAAAGCGCGACTGTCGTAAAAGGTGCCGTAAAGCGCGACTGTCGTAAAATCGGCCGTAAAGCGCGACTGTCGTAAAATCGGCCGTAAAGCGCGACTGTCGTAAAAGGTGCCGTAAAGCGCGACTGTCGTAAAAGGTGTAGTAAAGCGCGACTGTCGTAAAAGGTGCCGTAAAGCGCGACTGTCGTAAAAGGTACCGTAAAGCGCGACTGTCGTAAAAGGTGCCGTAAAGCGCGACTGTCGTAAAACCGGCCGTAAAGCGCGACTGTCGTAAAACCGGCCGTAAAGCGCGACTGTCGTAAAAGGTGCCGTAAAGCGCGACTGTCGTAAAATCGGCCGTAAAGCGCGACTGTCGTAAAAGGTGCCGTAAAGCACGACTGTCGTAAAAGGTGTAGTAAAGCACGACTGTCGTAAAGACGGCCGTAAAGCGCGACTGTCGTAAACAGTGCCGTAAAGCGCAACTGTCGTAAAGACAGCCGTAAAGCGCGACTGTCGTAAAAGGTGCCGTAAAGCGCGACTGTCGTACAGACAGCCGGAAAGCGCGACTGTCGTAAAAGGCCCTAGGTAGGTTCTAGATACAGTTCTAGGTCTAGTTCTAGGTGCGTTCTAGGTATGTTCTATATGTAGTTCCGTACACTGAATATGGTCTGGGTGCGGTCTAGATTACGTTATTGGTGCGTTCTAGACTGCGTTCTAGGTACGTTCTAGATTGCGTTCTAGGTTTATTCTAGAGCGCGTTCTAGATATGTTCTAGATTGTGTTCTAGATTGCGTTCTAGGTGTGTTCTAGAGCGCGTTCTAAATTGCGTTCTAGATTGCGTTCTAGATTGCGTTCTAGGTGTGTTCTAGATTGCGTTCTAGGTGTGTTCTAGAGCGCGTTATGGAGCGCGTTATAGCTATGTTCTAGATTCCGTTCTAGGTGGGCGCTAGATTGTGTTCTAGGCACGTTCTAGACTCTAAATTGCGGTCTAGATTGCTTTGTATTAGGCTCTAGATTTGCGTTCTAGGTGCGTTCTAGACATGTTCTAGACTCTATGAATCTTTGTAGATTGTGTTCTAGGTGTGTTCTGGGTTCCGTTCTAGATACAGTTCTAGGTACGTTCCAGAATGTTATGTTCTGTATATGTACTAGATATGTATTCAGTATGCTTCCGGATACGGTTCTAGGTATGGCTCTATGTTATATAGAATTATGTATAATATATATTCATAATATATAATACATACAATATATAATTCTATATAATCTATATAATACTATATATAAAGTATATATTCTATTTACAAATATTAATTAGTTTCACTCCAAGTATGAATTGAATTTGGCTGCTCAGTCATGCAACAAGCCGGTCCTTCATCTGAATGGATGTGCTTGCTTGAATGCTTGCCAGTGCCTGATGGCTGGAAGGCAAATGAAACTTTCCCTCACAAAACTGTGCAGTGGTATCATGGGTTGACTGGCAAAAAATAATGTATTTTCCTATGCCCGTTTGAGTTACTGATGATTATTTTCAGATTCAGAATAGAAGCATAAATTGTCAAAGCAAAATACCAGGTGAGAATTCTCTGAGGAAGAAGGAAAAGCCAGGCGTTTTTATAATCCCTAAAAGTTTGTGTTTTGAAGAATCCAAACATAAACTTAACTCTTGAGCATTTATGTTTATATAATTCATTGTACTCACAGGAAATAACATTAGGAATTGATTACTGCTGGTATCACCCCCTTCATAGCTGTGTGGACTAAGTTGATTCCAGTCATGTACAGAACTTGTGGCATTTTACTTCTTCAATTGTAATTGTTGTCCCAACCTCAATTTGAACCTGAAATGTCACCAGACTATCCTTTTTAGGTTAAAATAGAAAATAAAATATTGGAGCCTTTTGACTTCAGTAGTCTAACTCTGCTGAGTTTTCAGGATCCATCTGTAAATTAGTTTGGCTTTCAGCTTCCACTGTCCATAACATGTTCACTGTTCATAATTTTAACTTCAGACAGGGAACTGATGTTCAGGCAAAAATGGATGGTTTAACACATAGCTCTAGATATAGCTCTAGATATAGCTCTAGATATATAGAATTAGATATAATATATATTAATAATATATAATATATAAAATATATAATTATATATAACAATAGATATAATATTATCTATAAAGTGTATATTCTATATAAGATATATTTCTATGAATACTATATATTTATATACATATTTTCAACTGCTTCTCAGATGAAAATGATTCAAGAACACTCCTCTGTCCAGACCAGTGACAAAATTGGATTTTCAGCAGAACAAAACACATGTGAGCTCTCAGGTGGGGAGCTCCTGAGTCCTGAGCCCCCAGCTGATTCCAGTGCTGCCTTCTGTCTAATCCCAGCCTGTGTTGGCAACCTGCCCTCCCATTTCAGCAGAAATTCAGAGAGGTGAGCTGGAATCACTGGGCACAGCACAGTGGCTGGAGCTCATCAGCCTGTTCCATACAGAAACCAGCTCTAGCAGAGTTATTCTGCTCCTGTGGTGTGCTCAGCTGGGCTGAGGTGAATCAGTCTGTTTGAATGGATTGCCTGGGAGCATCATGCAGTAATAGTCTCAAAGTGCATTGTCACCATATCCTTACCTGCTCAAGGAAAATTCCCTGGAGCTTTGAGTGCTAAGAACATGGAGTGCATGGAGGAATGGTTTCCTTCAGGCTCTCTGGTTTCCCAATATGTTTTTGGTGGCGACTGGTTCATGGAGAGGATGAGAAACAAGTATGATGTTCTATAGAAGAAGGTTTATTAGTTCTGTTGGTCTCTGACTATATTTCTGTTATTAATCTGTTTTAGTTAGTAATTGGACAGGTCACCTGTGCATAGGACTGGGAGTTGTTATAACTCCTCTAGGTGAGGCTGTAGCATGTTTCTTCAATCCTTGGCATAGAGAGGAGTCAATACCATGTTATTTAATGGAGGCTGAAGAGTGTTTGTGCTCCTAAAGTATTTGAGACAAGGAAGATCCTGTCCATAGTGATTTGATAAAGGACAGGGATCCTACCCTTTCTGTCTGTCAGTGCTGACTCACATGTGTTTGTTATTTGCACCATACCACTGCCTGTGTAGCTCTTAAGACCCCCTTAGGCATCCAGACACAGTCTGTATCTCAAACAGCCTAAAAATTCAATGATGGGATGAATTCTTTTGGAGACTATTTTTCTCTTATTAGGTTCCTATCTCAAGTGAACAAACTGCTTGATTTACAGCACTGTTGTTTGAGAGGTTCCCTTGTGTAGCTGAAGATTCGTGTAATTGCTACTTTGCAGCAAATAAAAAACATTTCTCTGGTTCAAACTGCAATTTGACTATTTCTGCTGTGTAGAGCCCATTATCAGAGCCTTGATGAGGCGCAGAACAGATTTGGATGAAAATTATGAGATTTGGATGAAATGGCCCTCCATCAGGGCAGGCTACAAAGATCCTCCTCTTTGAGGTATTGGCCCTTTTGATGCATAAAATGCATGAAAATTTGCTTGAAAAGTGCAAGTTGATGAGTAAAAGAGAATTCACAGTAATTGTAGTGAAATGAAAAAAGAAAACAAGGCAAAAGCATTGGAAAGAATATGTTTAATTGCATGTAATTACTTGATGTGGGTTTCAGTCAGGGAAAAAAGGAGAAAGGAACATGCTAAATAGCGCTGGTGTGGCAATTACTCTTTGATGATTTTCTCAAATGACTGAACTTTGTGTATTATTAAAAAAAATAAAGATACAGCAACAACAAAAACAAAAAAAAAACCCCAACCAGGAAAACCACACACACTACTTTATGTTGTAAGAACTTTGCTGTATCAGTCAAAATGCTCTGCCACGTCTTTCACCTCATGATTTTTGCATGTATAGACAAAATGAACTTTGTTTCCTGGTAATGCTGTGTCAACATGCTAGGTGGGATGCAAGTTTAATAGTTTTAACTATCAGGGTGTGAGTTAAAACATTGCCTGGGTTATCTGATAGCCTAAGCACTTTGAGATGGAGCTTCTCAGTTGAACAATTTTTTGACATGCCACGTTTGCTGACAAACAAATCTGAACAAGTTGCAGTCTGGTGAAATAAAAATACAAGAGAAGCAGAAATAGAGGTCCAATAGAGGTGGGACAAGGTTCCTAGCACTAATTCAAATGGTTTTGTCTCTAAACAAGTAATCAGACTGTGGTGGTGTTTGAGGGTCCCCAGGACAAGGGAAGAAATGACATCTGATAATACCTCATCTTCCCTGAGGAGGCTTCCAGTAAGGAAAGGACAAATGCGGGAGTCTGGGGCTTCCCTTCTGGGAAATTGAAAATCGAGGAAGAAAACTAGATAGGGACAAAGAAAACTGATGCTATCCTTCTGCTAACAGAACTGAAGTCATAAATGAATTTAGGACTGGTTCTCAGCATCTTTTAGGATTCTGTCAATGCACCTGTGACTGAGACTGGCAGTGATTTTCCCAGGTACAAAAGTACAACTTCATTTCAATGTGAAGGATTAGTCAAGGTCCAGCGGTATTTTGCTTGGGAAAAAATTCTGCCTGCTATATCTGCACCAGAACAGGCTTATTGGTGGAATTCTTTTCTGCAGATGTGGCAATTTTTGGGGGGGCTGTTTTTGGTCCTAATCTGGATTATTTCTTCTGGTTTTTGTGATAACTTTCACAGATAGGCAGGTAACTGGTAGTATTCTCCCAGTCTAAGTAGGTTTCTAGGAAAATGGAGTAGTAATAAAAAAGTAGGCATAGCAAGCTAAGGAAAGAAAAGACCTGTAGCCTTTTTTTTTATTTCACTGTGATGGAACACCACTCAGCTGAGTAGGGAAATATTGTCCAGTTCAGACTGTAATTGAGTGGAATCTGGCTTATTTGGGGCTGAACACAAAAGTGAGGATAAATCAAGGAATAAACAAGACCAAGAGAACAGACTCTACTTTCCAAATCCCAGAGTGCCAGTGCTGGAAAGTTTATTGTAATGGAATTTCAAGCCAGGATTTCCAGGCTCAGGAGGTTTAGTTATTTTGGATGCATTTCAGATCAGCAGTGCCTGCTTGGCATGCTGTCTGCTCCTGTTGCAGCATTTAGTTTTGTGACAGGTTCTGTGTGAGAAACAAGAATGGCCCATATCAGCACACCTTGGCAGCTTTATTTCAGCTGTAGCATTTTCAAGGAGAAGTTTCACAGCTGTTATTCCTTGTAACCCTGGGCCGGTGTCTTTGCTTGAAATGGTTGAAAAAGACGTGCAAACTGAAGGCTCTTCCCCATAGAAAGGTGTCAGCTCAGCTGCTGTCGCTCCCAACGTGTGCAGAGTTACAAACACAGAGCCCTGGGGCAGCAATGCCATCAGCTGGCAGTTCAGCAGTTATAATTTACCACAGGGGATGGAATGGTTTTTTTGTGAGGGTTATCTTAGCAAGGCGCTCACTGGGGGACCCATCTGTTTCTGCTCATGTGCTTCCAAGGGTGACGTTTGCTAGCAGGGCCAAAAACCCCCCGGGAAACTGCATGTGAGCACAGTTCTCAGGCGTAACCCATTGTAACTACATTTCCTCCTGTCTGTGATCTGCAGAACTCATCTGATAGGGAGTTTCTTTCCCAGTACTTTGGGTGAGTAGACTCACTAAATCCTACTTCCTCTGTTTCTGCACTAGGGTTCATCCAGCACTGAGTACTGTGGGAATGCGTAAAATCAGAGGGGTTTGGGAAAGCTGCAAAAGGCAGGCCTCAGAGACAGCAGAACTGTGATCAGAGCTGAGCAGCAGCCATGAGATTGGTCAGCAGAAAAACTATTTAAACTGTGGAAAAGCAAGAACAAATGGAACAATGGTCTGTGTATTAACACTTGCCTAGAATAACTCCCTAAGCTACAGAAAGTTTATCTAGCAAGATATTAGGAAGTTCTAGGCTTAATACTGGAGCTCTGTGCATTGTGTTTAAGGCTCACAAGCAGGTATTGTATTTGAAATAAGCAAGCATTGTTTAACCAAAGGTACCTGTGCTTACAGTGGTTGGATAGAGCTACTGTCAATGTGCTTTTGCTTTGTGTGATTGGGCAAAAAACTGATAAAGTGAGTTGTGACATTGAGTTCTTGGTCTGCTGCCTGGGATGTGAGCTGGTGGCATCTTCCCATTGCCGTAACCATGGAATGAGGCTGATGCTGGAAAATCAAACGGCTCAAGGCAGTTCCCAGCAGCCCTGCCCTGTTTGTGATTTGTGCACAGACCCCTGCCAGTGTCAAGTACTTGGCACAGAGCTATGGTGAGAGGCACTGTGAAACTCCTGATCTCCTGCCTTCCTGCTTCCTCCCCATTTCCCTGATCCCTGAAAGCGTTTAGCCATGACAGCACTTCTCTTCACTTTAGCCATGACAGCACTGCACTTCATGTCCTAACAAGTGTTGGTTGCACAGAGGTAGTGCTGAAACTGTTGATGGTGCTGTTATTAGATGACCCCTGACACCAACTAACTGAGAAACTGGACACCATGAATTTCCCATTTCTCCTGAAATCACTTTCTTTCAGAAACCGCTGCACAGTCTTCCACACAACGCATTACTTAAAGGCAGAGATGAGAATTCAGGGAGTGGGGTCTGACTTCCAGCTGAGGTAATTGTGCAAGGCTACTGCCAGGGAAGAAGCGAGGCAATCCTCACTGGATTGAAGGCTGCCTCACAGTGAGCAACCCCTGAACCTGGAGAGAACATCTGAGTGCTTGTTAGGCTGCTGAGAGTTGGGTCTGACAGCTGCTCCTTGTGTGCATAAAGACACAGAAAGCACACAGTCCTGAGGAAGGGAAAGTTGGATGTTAATTGGCTCCGAGTGACTTCTGGTGCCAGGAATGCTCAGTATGGGGTGATGCTGGGGATGTAAATGGCAGGAGAGAATTAATTGTATATTGTGAGTGAGGAAGGACTATGGTGCTCAGAAATGAGTTTAGCTTGTTTTGTTGGTTTTCTGGTAATTTTTCTACTTTGGGTTAATTTTGTGGTAGTGATTACGCCTAAATGTTTTTCTAAGTCTGAAATTAGTACTGTGGTTATCTGTTGAAAAAGTTCTTAGTCTCTTATCAGGTTGTTTTTGTATATATATATTTGTATATATTTATTTAAATTAAATAAATATAAGTAAAAAAATATGATACAGAAAATATATATCTATTATTATATTAGAAGGTATTCTCTCTAATATATATAATATCTATGAATAAAATAAATAAAAATATCCATATAAATATCATTAAATTTTGAAAAATAAATTTACTTCCTAAATTTTAAATCTGGTTCAAATAAAGGGGTGTCCTTGGTTTTTATTTGGTTAGAGGCAGGAGTTTTATTTTAAATAATATAAGTAATATAGAAATGTGGATCTTAAGATAGAAATATATAATAAATATATAAAGAGAAATTGCTAAAGTATGAATATAAATTTATATATAAATATATGTAAGTAATATGAAGAGTTGTAGTATAGAATATAAATAACATTATATGGGAATATAAATATAAAAATATGTAAATATAGTTTAAAAGAAAGGGAATGTTTTGGCTTTTATTTAAGTAGAGGCAGGGGTTTTATTTTGAATATTATAAGTGTTAGAGAAGTAAAAATCTTGACGCAGAAATATTTAATCAATGCATAAAAATATGTATAAAATATATAAATAACTACTCGCATCAGATGTAATATAGAATATAAATTTATTTATAACTTGACATTGGTAAAGATAAATGTATAAGTAAGCAATAGACATTAATATACATTATAAATACAAATAGGAATATAAAAATCAGACATAAGGATAAAACATATTTAAATATTTTTTAAAAGAAAGGGTTGGGGTCTTTTTTATTATTGGGTTAGAGGCAGGGTTTTTATTTTAAATAATATTAATGTAGATATTATTGTTATATATTTCTAAATATTGAGATATAAAATCAAGATATAAATATATATATATAAACACAAAATGTAAGTAAATATAAATAATAGGAAGAGATGTAATGGAGAATACAAATAAGAGTATACATTAGTATACATTTTAAATGTAAAAGTGAATATGAACCTGAAAAACAGAATTTTAAAAAATATTTAAATACAGTTGAGAAGACTGAGGTTCTTTTTGGCTTTAATGTGGGTAGAGGCAGGGGTTTTATTTTAAATAATGTAAGTGTTACAGATGTAAAAATCCTAACACAGAAAGATATAATAAATATATAAAGATATGAATAAAAGTATATAAAAATATAAGTAATAGGAACACATGTAACATAGAATATAAATTTATAAATAAATCGCTAAATATAAATGCAAAATCGATCATACATCAGTAAACATTTTAAATATAAATTTGAAAAATTTTTTTCTAAAAAATTTAAATACAGTTGAGATGAAAGGGGGTTTTATTTGCCATGTATGGGGTAGAGGCAGGGGTTTTATTTTGAGTACTGTGAGTGTTACAGAAGTAAAAATCCTAACAGAAATATATACTTACTATGTAAAAATATGTATAAACATATAAAAATAAATTTAAGTTTTAGGGATATATGCAATATGGAATAGAAATGTATTCATAAAAACAAATGTATAAATGGACAGTGTACATCAATATACATTGTAAATAGAAATGTGAATATTAATATGAAAAATATATTTTTTTAAATATTTAATTTTTTTTTTAAAGAAATTGTTGAGGTTTTGTTTTGTTTTGTTCTATTAGATTAGAGGCAGAAGTTTTTTTTTTCCTCTTCCCGGTTGTTTTGGGGCATTTATTTCAGAGCAGTTTTCGGCGGGGATCGCCCCTGTTCTTTTTTGCCGTCTTCGCTGCCCGCAGCCCCGAGGCGCGCTGAGCCCCCGGCTGGGGCGGGCGGCAGTGCTGCCGCCTTGTGGACAGAGCGCGGTACTGCAGCCCTGCGCCGAGAGGCCGCCACCTTGGGAGTGGCGCGTCGCGGATGTCGCGGACTTTTGGTTGACCTTCTCAACAGGGCGGCGAAAAGGGCGGGGAAGTGGAGGACCGGGGTGGGTGTCACTGGACTGCCTGCATGGAATACCGACCCCGGCGCGGCCCCGGTGGTATTTTCTGTGACGTTTCAAGTGTACCCGACACATGCTGTGGTCTCAGCGGCGCCGCGGGCGGGCGTATTTCGGCGGGTTTGTGACAGGCATGTGGGGAAACGCCTCGCTGTGCCGGGGTCCTCTGACAGCCGCTTTCCCGCCCTGAGGGAGCCGAGCCGGGCCGAATTGTTCCGAAGAGCCGAAGAGCCGAGTGTGGGCGAAAACAGCCGAGTTTCCCCGAAGAGCCGAGTGTGGCCGAAAACAGCCGAGTTTCACCGAAGAGCCGAGTGTGGCCGAAAATAGCCGAGTTTCACCGAAGAGCCGAGTGTGGCCGAACACAGCCGACTTGAGACGAAGAGCCGAGTGTGGCCGAACACAGCCGACTTGAGACGAAGAGCCGATGATAGCCGAGTGTAACCGATAGCCGACTGTAGCCGACATTGGCCGCATTTAGACAAAGAGCCGAATATGACCGACTTTAGCCCAACCGGGCCGAGTTCAGCCGAAGAGCCGGAAAAGCCGAATTTAGACGAAAAGCCGAACCGAAACGATTTTAGACCTAAGCCGAACCAAGCCTAATTTAGCCGAGTTTATTTAAACAGAACCGAACGACGCCGCAGCACTCTGCCTGCAGAGCGCCGGTGCAGACGGCAGGGGGCGGTGTATAAAGCGAGTATAAAATATCAACTGTATATAAGAAGGAATAAAAAGCTCTGTGTCATGTGCAGCAGTAGAAAATTTCAGGCTCCCAGGGAATAAATAGTTTTCTTTCAATCATTATAGTTTTGGGGTTTTTTTTACTCCCAGGTAGCCTGAAAGTTACTACTGCTGCTTTTTGATTCTAAAGCTAGGAAGGAAAACCAAGATTACAAATACAAGAAAAAGAAAGGGAAAGGGAAGGGGAAAAAAAGGAAAGGAAAGGAAAGAAAGCAGGAGAGCAGAAGGGAAGGGAAGGGAAAGGGGTGAAAAACAGCGTTAAAAAAAGAAAAAGAGTTGGAGGGGAAAAGAGAGGGCATTCGGGAGGAGCGGTCCTGCCTCAGGTCCTTCCCCGCCCTGGGGCGAAGGAGCCGTTTGATGCCCGGGAGGGAGTGCAGCTCCCGGTGGCGGGGGACGGAGCCGTGGCTGTCAGCCCGAGACTCCAACTCCCGGCAGGCCCTGCTGCCGGCGCGGCGTGTGACGCAACGGCTATCGCGGCACATGAGTGGCTACCAGCCCGAGACTCCAACTCCCGGCAGGCCCTGCTGCCGGCGCGACGTGTGCCGCAACGGCCGACGCTGCCCGGGATTTTTCTCTAAATCGGCAGTAAATACAGCTGAGTAAAATTAGCTTGGTTTTCTTCCTTCTTTTTTAACTGAATTGTTTTTATTAAAAATACTATTTGAATATGTAGAAAAAGTGGGGATGTCCTGTACTATATCCTAGCTTTTCTTGTTTATAGGGTGCTCAGAAAACATGCGTCCCTTAGAGTCCCTCAGAAAGGTTCTCAGTGCGATCTCTACCAAGGTATGTATTTACTAATAAGTGATCCCTTTAGATATTTGCCTGTGTACCTTTTCCTGTAATTCAGAGCTTGCGTTCTGTGGGTTTTATGATAAACCTGTAAAATATGTAAGAATGCTTTTGCAAGTCTGAATCGTTGAAGGCAGCAGTAAGTGGATTTAGAGCCTGTTCTTGACCAGACAACGGGAAAAAGTGTGACTTTGATGCTGAACTTGTTTTTTTCATTTTTCATTTGACTTGTCTGGAATGATTTAGGAATAGAGAGAGCTAGAAGAAGAGAGAAATGGAATTGATTATGGAGCACTCCTCAAATGCTCACCACGATTCAGTGTAGAGCCGAAGTGAAGGGTGATGGAACAGAGCTCTGTGCTTTAGAAGGAAATAAATTTAAACCTGACCTCCGCACAGAGTCTCACTAACTTCTTTTGTTTTAAAATACAAAATATTATTAGGAAGTGTTGGAAGTTAGTGTTTTGGGAAAGAAACGGCAGTTCCACAGAACATTCCATTTAACAGAGGCTCTGGGAACGATTCATGTTGTAACTGCTGTCACTGCAATCAGTTGGTGGTTCAGCCTTGAAATGTGCACTTGCCCTTCTATAAAGCACTGTTTTGTTTGCCTTTCAGTGCTATGAGTCTTGATAAATTGGAGAAGAGCCCAAGAGAAATTTTTCATCCCTTGATATAAAAGGTAGGAAGTGACTTTTTTTGGTTTGGTTCTTTTTCTTTATTATTTCCTGGAAATAAAAGTAATTAAGTATAGGTACTACTGGTTTGTTTCTTCCAGTAGCAGATGATAACAATAGCAGTAGTAATAGTAAAAATAATAATAGAAATAATAATAATAGCAATGTAATACTACTTAAACTGTCTTTATCCATTGAACTGGCCATTTCAAATCAAAACTTCTAAACACAAATCAAACCATCATCCTCGTAGAATCTTTCACAGCAGTGGGCTATAGATCCTGGTTTTGTTGACAGGATTTATTGGTTCTGGAATAGCAAGAGGGAAGTACAAGCCTAACTACTTCTAGCTCACAGACCCATCCAGTGAATACTGCTTTGTGTTTTGGTGGGCTTGTGATGACTTTGAAATCAATTGCTCATTCCAGTAAAAAAAATTAATGTTTTTTTGAACCTGACAGCAGAAATAACTTTAGGCACCAACTTAATAATAACAGATCACCAATTTAAGTTCATAATTTTATGCTGTACTATCAAAGTTTAAAGGTAAATTTTTACTTATTAGGAGATGGTATAAAGTGTATGTTCCAATGTGTTGGATGTATGCAAAGGTACATACGTACCCGAAAGTCCTTAGAGGAAACAAATTTTTACGTCTGCTGTTTGATTGTTTATCATACAATATTTGGTTTTATTTCCCAGGGATCGGTGAATTTTAACTTTGGAGTCCTCTGTGCTAAGGATGCTCAGCCTACAGATGATGAAATGTTCAGTAATGGTGAGTTTTTCACCTTCTCTTTAATTGCTATGCTGATCTGAATAAGAAAAAAACAAAAGCAAGAGAAAAAAAAAGGATGGTTTATTATTTTTTACGCTGTTATGTTTGTTTCCTCAGTATTTGCTGCAGCTCTGCGAACCCAAGCTTTGGGTTCCTTCTGTCCCACTGGGAGTTGCCCAGTTTGGTTGCATCTGGTGAAATTCACCCTGAGACCTTACAGAGCTAGCTCAAACTACGTGAGAGCCATTTGCAGTTCTCTCCAGACACCTGGAGAATGGGTGATGTTTCTGAGGGTCTGGCAAGTATACTTGTATCAAAACTCAGTCTGTGAAATTTCTGGGGAAAACCCTTCTGTGTCCTGAAGGGTTCAAACTCTGGTGAGGATCCAGTTATCAGGTGCTCACCTGGATGGTTCCAGCTCTTAAAGTGAACACTTGTACTCTTACCCTGTAGTTTACATCTATTGTATTTTTGTTATTTTGCAAGATTTTACGGCTTTGCAAAATATTGTGCATTTCACTCTTTGGAACCTCTCAGATCGTTCTTTGGTGCAGCACCACCTCATGGGACACTTGGCTGCCGTCCTGAAGGGGTTGGTCGCTAGAATTGTAAATCCTGGAGAGTTTGTAAGTCTTCTGTCCCCAGGGAGGTACCATGCTTTGTTTACTTTTGTTCTGTTTGTTAGGCGCTGCTTCTCATTGGAAGTATGAATTTCAAACTACCCTGTTCTTATTTTAACTGTTTTCCTGGTTCTCTCCCTACGGCAGGGAAAGACTCTCGTATCCTTGTCGTCGGGCTCGGTGCTGTCCAAGAAGATGCAGAGACTAAAAAAATCATAAGAAGCAAAATATGACTGCAGGGAAAACAAGCTGGAGAGAACAAAAGGTGATATTGTTATCCTTACCCTGTATTAGAAACATTCGCTGTGCTTTGATGCTGGCAGCTGCCAGGGGCTTGTTAGCTCTTTGTAGGCAGGTGTAGGTGTTCACTTGTAGGTTTTTTCTCTGGACAAGTCAATTCAAACTTTGCTAAGCTTATATTTGCAAATTACTCTCTAGCACAGTCCAGCATGACATTTTTGAATGTTGTAAAAATACCATGTTACTTGGAAATTGCTAATGATGAGAAGCTTTAGGGAAAAATAAGATGTCAGGGTTGGGAGATGTGAGAAGAATTTTGAGGGGATGTTAGACTGAAATAAAGCACACTTGAAGCTGGACTGGCACGCTGGCAGATCCCCTATTAAACAGTAGCGCTGAGATTAGGCTGGGGGTTGCCCATTGTTTCTGTAGAAATCAATGTTTTCTGGTCTTCAGAGGTAAGCTGCTTTGAAAAGCTGGAAGGCACAGCATAGTGACAATCCGTGTGCTTCGCATTAAAAATAGATTTCAGAAGGGTCCTAGGCTTTTGTCTTTTCCTAGAAGTCGATGTAATCCTATTGAGGAGTTTTTAATTCTGTGCTGCCGTGTCATCGATCAGGGCCCTGTCGTACTAATCATCATACAGATGCAAAACAAAAAATCAGACCCTGTCCCGACCACTTAGAGCCCAGAACACGATTTCCTCAGGCTGCCATTTGTGTGCCATCGGTACTCACCATGGAAGCGAGCTGGGGATTGTTGCACCCGTTGGGAACAAACCGCTTCTCGTCACACAGAAATGGAATTGGGACGACGCCTCAGCCAGCCTCTCTCTCCTGAATCTGCAGCAGAGCAGTTCCAGTCCATGCGGGCAATCCAGTTCCTGACGATCTGAGCGCACGGAGCAGCGCTCAGCTGCTGTGGGGGGCTCAGGGAGGGCAGAGTGTGCATTGTCATCTTCCTGAACCTACAGACGCGAATCAAAGTGAGAAGCCACAGGGTGGAAATCAGTCGCATATATGCTAAATAAAACTTGCAGGTTTTTTTTAAGAATTGTTTTTGCTTGTTCTTTGTTGTGCTTCTGTGCTTAGAAAACCTCCCTTTACAATCAGTTCAATTCATCAATTGAACCTTTGTTTGCAGACTCTCACTGAGCAGAATTTGTTGCAGACTCAGTGCACGCTGTGCAGGCCTCCCGGGAGTGTGAGGAGCTCATGTGTGCTACTTTTTGCTTTAGGATGCTCTGAGGTATTTATTCCTTTTGGGATACATGATGAGAATTCCCAAGAGAGGTAGTTATAAGGTATGACATCGGGAAAAAGCCTGTGTGGTTGGAATGTTGTTGCTGTCAAAAGTTAATTTTTTCTTAGCCAGTAGTTAGCTTTTTGCTTTATTTTTGTGGTATCAATATTTTATTGTTTAAAAAATTCCTTCAAAATAACTTCAGTGGTCGCCCACCAGTACCTTGTTCAGATTTGCCTATTTGCTTGTAGCTGAAATGTTCACATCTTGTTTATCATTCTATTTAAGAAACTGCTGCCCAGCCAACTAATAACTGAATATCCATCTGTCTAGGACACGGGGAGAGGATTTAGGTAATGTCTTTATTTCCAGAAAAAAGTTCCAGTGTAGTTTCTAAATAGAGGAGAAGGGGGTGAAGACTCGGGGCTCTGATGCCGTTGGGGCACCCCAAGGTCCCCAGGAGAGGGGGCCCCACTGCGGTGCAGGAGCAGGTGTGTTCTCATGTAATATTGAACAAATTATAAATATAAATATGAAAATTATAAACATGAAAATATTTTTAAAATACTTAAATAAAGCGGGTTTTCTTTATTGGTCAATAGGCAGTGTTTTGATTGTAAAAATTATAAATGCAAATAATATAAAGGTAGAAATCTAAGTTTAGAAATATATAATAAATACATACAGATAAATATAAAAATTTAAAATATCAGAAAAAATTAGTTGTAGCAGTAGATATTATACATAATTTAAATAATGATTTAAATCTATTTTAAAATTTTATATATATAATATATCATTATTAATGTAATACATCCAAAGAAACGATAAATTAAAATATGAATGTATAATTATACAAAGTATAAATAAAAAATATTTCAGTATCCTTTAAAAGAAGGGTTTTTTTATTTATTTGGTTAGAGACGGGGTTTTTATTTGGAATAATGGAAGTATTATAGAAGTATAAAATTAAATATAGAAATATACAGTCAATATAGAAAGATATTTGTAAAAACACGAGCGAACGACGCCTCTTTCGGCCGAACCAAGGCGAGACCGGCGGAACCTGACGGCCTCGAGCGAACCGAGGCCAGGCTTGCGAGGCTGCCTGAACGGAGCCGAGCTCAGCCGAACCGAGCCCGCTGCTCTCGTGCGCGCTAATTAGCGCGAGTGCGGTCACTGCCCAATGAGCTCCTGTGCCACGCCGCGCTCCCGATCGTGTCCGTGCGATGGCCGGGCCGCCCGCGGGACGCGGCAGCAGGAGAGCCCCGAGCCGGGCGAGTTTAACGTGAGGCGGCGCCGCTTGCCCGCCGTCAGGGAGCCGAGCCGAGGCGAGCTCAGCCGAACGCGGAGAGAGCGGCTCCGAGTTCGGCCGAAGCGAGCCGAGCCGCGCCGAGGGCAGAGAGCGGCTCCGAGTTCGGCCGAAGAGAGCCGAGGCGCGCCGAGCGCACTGATCGGCTCCGAGTTCGGCCGAGGCGAGCCGAGCCGCGCCGGGCGCAGAGAGTGGCTCCGAGTTCGACCGAAGCGAGCCGAGGCGCGCCGAGCGCAGAGAGCGGCTCCGAGTTCGGCCGAAGCGAGCCGAGCCGCGCCGGGCGCACAGAGAGGCTCCGAGTTCGGCCGAAGCGAGCCGAGGCGCGCCGAGCGCAGAGAGCGGCTCCGAGTTCGGCCGAAGCGAGCCGAGCCGCGCCGGGCGCAGAGAGTGGCTCCGAGTTCGACCGAAGCGAGCCGAGCCGCGCCGAGCGCAGAGAGCGGCTCCGAGTTCGGCCGAAGCGAGCCGAGCCGCGCCGGGCGCACAGAGAGGCTCCGAGTTCGGCCGAAGCGAGCCGAGCCGCGCCGGGCGCACTGATCGGCTCCGAGTTCGGCCGAAGCGAGCCGAGCCGCGCCGGGCGCACAGAGAGGCTCCGAGTTCGGCCGAAGAGAGCCGAGGCGCGCCGAGCGCACTGATCGGCTCCGAGTTCGGCCGAAGCGAGCCGAGGCGCGCCGGGCGCAGAGAGCGGCTCCGAGTTCGGCCGAAGCGAGCCGAGCCGCGCCGGGCGCACAGAGAGGCTCCGAGTTCGGCCGAAGCGAGCCGAGGCGCGCCGAGCGCAGAGAGCGGCTCCGAGTTCGGCCGAAGCGAGCCGAGCCGCGCCGGGCGCAGAGAGCGGCTCCGAGTTCGACCGAAGCGAGCCGAGCCGCGCCGAGCGCAGAGAGCGGCTCCGAGTTCGGCCGAAGCGAGCCGAGCCGCGCCGGGCGCACTGATCGGCTCCGAGTTCGGCCGAAGCGAGCCGAGGCGCGCCGGGCGCAGAGAGCGGCTCCGAGTTCGGCCGAAGCGAGCCGAGCCGCGCCGGGCGCAGAGAGCGGCTCCGAGTTCGACCGAAGCGAGCCGAGCCGCGCCGAGCGCAGAGAGCGGCTCCGAGTTCGGCCGAAGCGAGCCGAGCCGCGCCGGGCGCAGAGAGCGGCTCCGAGTTCGACCGAAGCGAGCCGAGCCGCGCCGAGCGCAGAGAGCGGCTCCGAGTTCGGCCGAAGCGAGCCGAGCCGCGCCGGGCGCACTGATCGGCTCCGAGTTCGGCCGAAGCGAGCCGAGGCGCGCCGGGCGCAGAGAGCGGCTCCGAGTTCGGCCGAAGCGAGCCGAGCCGCGCCGGGCGCAGAGAGCGGCTCCGAGTTCGGCCGAAGCGAGCCGAGCCGCGCCGGGCGCACAGAGAGGCTCCGAGTTCGGCCGAAGCGAGCCGAGCCGCGCCGGGCGCACTGATCGGCTCCGAGTTCGGCCGAAGCGAGCCGAGGCGCGCCGGGCGCAGAGAGCGGCTCCGAGTTCGGCCGAAGCGAGGCGATCCGTGCCGAAGGGTCGAGTCCAGCCGAATGCAGATGACAATGGCCGAGTTTAGCCGATTACAGCCGCATTTAGCCGAGCAGCTGTGAGCCTTGCACGCTTGAGGTGAGCGTGCATCGTTGCCGGCCTGGGATTGAGTGAAATGCACTAAGGAAACCAGCTCTGGGGAGGGAGGCAGGGAAATCCTCTCTTAACGTTTACCAATTCGTCCGTCAAACTCATCACGGCAGGACAGAGTGAAGACTGAAAGTGTAAGAAGATGTGGAGGGAAACAGAGAATCTGGCAGGAGCATCGAACGCACAAGTGCACGAATTTTGCTTTTTGCTTGGATGTAAACTCAGAAGTTGTAAGGAATTTGGGAAGGAGAAGGGACATTTCAGAAGGAGAAGAAGTTGTTGTTGGAGTCCTGGCAAAAGCTTTAAAAAAAAAAAAAAAAGTGGTTTCTTTTTTCTTCACTATTATATTCTTTGGTGGTATATGGTGTGCTGTTTTATTTCTTGGTGTTATTAGCTCTGTGTAAATTGTTTATTGAGTCAAGCTAACTTTGCTTGGGTTGTTTTGTATTTGAGGTAGGATCAATTTCAAGAGGTTTCTTTCACAGACTTCTGATAGGTATTACTGGGATTTTGGTTTTGTTTACTGTATGCATAAACATAGAGATTTGGTAGGGCCAGCTGGGCTGCTGGAGTTTTGGGTGTGAATTTATTAGATGGCTTTTGTTAAACACAGAATAATTATGTAAGGTAACAGCAAATTACCCAATTACCCAATTGATCTAGCTATGTAACCTTACCACAAAGTTTTATATCTTGCCAGTTTTCTGTTCTTCTGCTCCAAGTAGTTGTTGCAAAAAAAGAAAGCACTGTTACTTTTCTGAAAAGTTTTCTTCTATAACAAGCCCTTTACTGCCCTTGAATGTGAGTCAGAGGAGCCAAACAGCTGCAGCTGCTCTGAGGGCTTGGTGGGATTCGCCCCCTCCCTTTTCCTGGGTGCCATGGGAACGAGAGGCGGGCACAATCAGGGGTATATTAACCCCAGCCGTGGCTGAGGGGCTTCATTCCCTCTCTGGGATGTGCTGGGTTAAGAGCTCTCCTCATTTCAGTGAAGAGGCTTTTTCAGCCCGTCTCAGCATCTTTTCAGCAGGTGTTTCTGGGCATCTAAAGCACAGAGGCTTGGAAGATTCTGTGAAGAAAACAGCATGGAATACAGGGAGTATTTAGGTTTGTGATTTTGGGTTTTGTGTTTAGGAGTGGTAAGGTGCTTTTGTAATTTTTAGTTTTGCTCTGGTTGTTTTTTTGGTTGGATTTCTTTTGGTGGAATTTTTGGTTTTTTTTGGTTTTCATTTTGGGGTTTTTAGTTGGTTTTTGTGGGGGTTTTGGATTTTTTGATGTTTTCTGTGGTTTTTTTGTTTCTGTGGGGAGTTAGGTGTTTTGGGATTTATTGTTTGTGTGGGTTTTGTTTGTTTGGTTTTTTTTCTTTGTTTGTTTTTGGGATTGGTTTTGTTGGGTTTTTTTTGTTTTGTTTTTTTTTTTAATTGAGGAGTGCAACTCCCTGAAATTCCAAGCTGTGTCAAGCACAACATTTTATTCAGCAGATTGATCATGTCACAAGAGGGATCCGCCCAAGGTCCAAGATGATGTTTGAGATTGAGGCTTCAGGTGAGTTGAGGATTGTGATTGGGAGAGGGAGGGTGAGCAGTTAGGAGTTCTTGGGAGGGAGTTTGCAGGCAGCAGGGTGAGAAAGGGTCTTTATTTGTTTATTTGAGGCCTCCCCCACACAAGGCTTCTCAGAAGCCTAGCAGAGGCATTCCCATGTCTTACAGCACACAAGGTCATCCACTGCACTCAGGGGAATGCCATTTAACTTTGCCTTTCTCTAACCCAGGTGCCACTCCTAATGAAGGCCTTGGAATCATGATGAAGCTGGAGCCTGAAGGAGCCAGGCACACTCAGGAGAGGGCAAGTAGCTGCCTTGGTGGGATTTGGCCCACATAACTCTGGACTCATACTTTGGTTTTGGTTTTCTTTATTGTAGCTCACCGAGAGGCTCACAGGCCATCACGAGGCCCTCCGAGGCAGACTCATTTCAGGTGCAACGTGGATTCCCATCACCGATCATCCAAAAGATAAGTCGAGGGCCTTGGCCTGGAGATGAGAGAATAGTGGGTTGGGAGTTCTTGGGGCAGATTTGAAAATTGGCAGCCGGAAAAGCAATCTTCTCCAAGGGCCTCTTAGGACAGCTAAAGGGAGAGGCTCTCCTTTTGATGGCAGCTTTCAGGCGGGCAGTGCAGAACAGCTCCGGTCTGTGTTGTGTTGTCCAGTGTTCTGTGTTCCCTAGTGTGTCTTTGGGGTCCCTTTTGCCTTCTCCCCTCGAGACCCTCACCACAAGCATGATGTGTCGTGTTTCATGTCCCCCCTGTTTGCCACGTTCTGTGTCACGGGTGTGTGCACACATTTTTTGCCGGAGCTGTTCTGCCCTGCCGCATGGCCTGCTGCAGTAGGAGAAACCGTGGGGCGTTGGAATTTGTAATGCTGGCTGTACTTGGGCTCTAGATGCTATTCCTAGATTGACATAAGGTGTTTGCTCCTTTTGAGTTATCCTGGTGGTGTTTGGCATATGTTGTAACTTTCTTTCAGGTGCAGACGCATTCCATGTGTGGCAGGGGGTCAGAGTTAGGAGGTGTCGGGCCTTCTTAGGAGTGCGGTGAGTAGCTGAGTGGTGGGGTTTTGGCCGATGCGGTGCCAAGATCAGGGACTGATGTTTGGTTCTCTTTAATACAGCTCTCTGAGAGACACCAGCCTGGTGCCAGCAGGACCTTCCCAGCTGACGAGGTGGCCTTTCTTTGCACCTGACAGGGACCAGCATCCCCAGATGTCTGAGAGATAAGTAGAGGGCTGTGACCCACAGAGGGGATGAAAGCACGGTGCTGGTTTGGGAATTCCTGGGAGGGGGTTTTGAGTCCAATTTTGGAGGGGGGGTGTGGTGTGTTCATGAAGTGGCCCCTTAGGCCCCATAAAAGCCAAGTATCACTTTTGATTGCAGTGCTGAGGTGTGCAGCAGGGCAGAGCAGTCCCGGTGTGTCTCGTGTCACTTCTCTATTGTGCATTATGTGTTGTTTGCATATGCCATATCTTTCACTTAGGGGGGCCTGTGAGAAACCCTGGCATCATTGTTAGCCTCTGTGATCTCTGCACTCCTTGGCCTGGCGCCCAGGCCACAGAACTTTTGACTAGGGAGCTCAGACAAGCATCAGACTCTCTTCTCTCTTTGGAAGCATCCAGTCAGACGTCTTTTCAGGTCTTGTTCTGAGCTGTATGGACAGCTGTGCCCCACCTGGATCCATTATGGTGGATTAGGACTTGTAATATTACGAGGTTAGGTAGAGGATTTTGACTGTAGGATTCCTAGGCATCAGTCTTTGCTGTTCTTGGAATAAATCATTCAGTAATCATCTTCTTCCTCCAGGGTTCTCTGAGCCTCATCAGCTCACCATCGGTCTCAGCTCGCTCATCTCCTTTTGCATTCTCTCAGTCCTTGCAGCCGTTTTCCTTGCCAAGAGATTTCTGTTCCTGTTGTGTCCCCGTTGTCTGTCCTATCCTGTGTCATGGCTCTCAGCACACATTTGTGCCGGAGCTGCTCTGCCCTGCTGCACAGCCTGGTGCGATAGGAGAAGTCCCAGGGACTTGGAGTTTGTAATGTGGGGTGTAGTTGGACTCTAGATGGGATTTGTAGATGGGCACATCATATCTGGAGCTCATCAGTTATCCTGCCACAGTGTGACTCTTGTCCTAACTTTTTTTTCAGGTTCAGATGGATTAAATGTGTGCCAGAGGGCCCCATGCCAGGTGTGGGGATTCTCCTGAGTAGGTGAGGCCCCATTTGCCTCTGCAGCAGACTCTGTTACACCTCTCAACTGACTCTGTTACACTGCTGTTCTTTGTCTTTCTTTTAGGAAGTAAATCTGGATGCCAGCAGTCAACGTGAGCAGTGGAGAGAATTGGTTGTTATTGCTCAGCTCTCAAGCACAACAATTTTTCAGCAGATTCATCGTGTCACAAGAGGGATCTGCCCAGTGTCAAGGATGATGTTTGAGATTGAGGCTTCAGGTGAGTTGAGGATGGTTACTGGGAGAGGGAGGGTGAGCAGGCATCCAGTTAGGAGTTCTTGAGAGGGGGTTTGCAGGCAGCAGGGTGAGAAAGGGTCTTTATTTGTTTATTTGAGAGCCCCTCCCAAGGTGTCTCAGAAGCCTAGCAGAGGCATTCCCATGGCTTACAGCATACAAGGTGATCCACTGCACTCAGAGGAATGCCATTTAACTTTGTCTTTCTGTAACCCAGGTGCCACTGCTAATAAAGGCCACAGCCTTGGAATCAGGATGAAGCTGGAGCCTGAAGGAGCCAGGCACACTCAGGAGAGGGCAAGTAGCTGCCTTGGTGGGATTTGGCCCACATAACTCTGGACTCACTCTTTGATTTTGGTTTTCTTGATTGCAGCTGACCGAGAGGCTCACAGGCCATCACAGAGCCCTCCAAGGCAGACTCATTTCAGGTGCAATGTGGATTCCATTCACCGATCATCCAAAAGATAAGTCGGGGGCCACAGCCTGGAGATGGTGGAGTAGCAGGTTGGGAGTTTTTGGGACAGATTCAAAAATGAGCAGAGAGGAAAGCAATCTTCTCCAAAGGCCTTTTAGGACAGCTAAAGGGAGAGGCTCTACTTTTGATGGCAGCTTTCAGGCGGGCAGTGCAGAACAGCTCCGGTCTGTCGTGTTTTCCGGTGTGCCGTGTTCCCTAGCGTGTCTTTGGGGTCCCTTTTGCCTTTTCCCCTCGAGGCCCTCACCACAAGCATGATGTGTCGTGTTTCATGTCCCCCCTGTTTGTCACTTTCTGTGTCACGGGTGTGTGCACACATTTTTTGCCGGAGCTGTTCTGCCCTGCCGCATGGCCTCCTGCAGTAGGACGAACCATAGGGAGGGGGAATTTGTAATGTGGGCTGTACTTGGGCTCTAGATGTTGTTCCTAGATTGACATAAGGTGTTTGCAGCTTGTGAGTAACCCTGGTGGTGTTTGACGTATGTTCTAACTTTCTTTCAGGTGCAGACGCATTCCACGTGTGGCAGAGGGTCAGGGTTAGGAGGTGCCGGGCCTTCTTAGGAGCGCGGTGAGTAGCAGAGCGGTGGGGTTTTGGCCAATGCGGTGCCAAGATCAGGCCCTGATGTTTGGTTCTCTTTAATCTAGCTGTCTGAGAGACACCAGCCCGGTGCCAGCAGGACCTTCCCAGCTGACGAGGTGGCCTTTCTTTGCACCTGACACAGACTGGCATCCCCAGATGTCTGAGAGATAAGTAGAGGGCTGCGACCCACAGTGGGGATGAAGGCATGGTGCTTGTTTGGGAATTCCTGGGAGGGGTTTTTGAGTCCAGTTTGAGCGGGGGGTGTTCATTAAACGGCTCGTTAGGCCCCATGAAAGCCAAGTCTCACTTTTGATCACAGTGCTGAGGTGTGCAGGGCAGAGCAGTCCCCGTGTGCATCGTGTCACTTGTCTGTTGTGCATTGTGTGTTGTTTGTGTATCTCCTATCTTCTACCTTAGGCCTTTGAGGGCCCTGTCAGTACCCCTGGCATCATTGCTAGCGTCTGTAATCTCTGCATTCCCTGGTCTGGCACCCGGGCCACAGAGCTTTTGACTCGCGAGCTCAGACAGGCATCAGACTCTCTTCTCTCTTTGGAAGCATCCAGTCAGATGTCTTTTCAGGTCTTGTTCTGAGCTGTATGGACAGCTGTGCCCCACCTGGATCCATTATGGTGGATTAGGACTTGTAATATTACGAGGTTAGGTAGAGGATTTTGACTGTAGGATTCCTAGGCATCCGTCTTTGCTGTTCTTGGAATTAATCATTCAGTAATCATCTTCTTCCTTCAGAGTTCTCTGAGCCTCATCAGCTCACCATCGGTCTCAGCTCGGTCATCTCCTTTTGCATTCTCTCAGTCCTTGCAGCCATTTTCCTTGCCAAGAAATTTCTGTCTGTGTCTTGTGCCTATTGTTTGTCACGTCCTGTCCTGTGTCACGAGTGTCTGCACACTTTTGGGATGGGGCTGCTCTGCCGTGCTGCACAGCCTGGTGCGATAGGAGAAGTCTTGGAGACTTGGAGTTTGTAATGTGGGGTGTAGTTGGACTCTAGATGGGATTTGTAGATGGACACAGGACATCTGGAGCTCATCAGTTATCCTGCCACAGTGTGACTCTTGTCCTAACTTTTTTTTCAGATTCAGATGGATTAAATGTGTGCCAGAGGGCCCCATCCCGGGTGAGGGGATTGTCCCGAGCCGGTGAGGCCCCATTTGTCTCTGCAGCAGAAGTGTGTATGGTGAGTGTGTTACAGCTCTGTTCTTTGTCTTTCTTTTCAGGATGTCAATCTGGATGCCAGCAGTCAAGGTGAGCAGTGGACAGAACTGGCTGTTATTGCTCAGCTCTCAAGCACAACAATTTTTCAGCAGATTCATCGTGTCACAAGAGGGATCTTCCCAGTGTCAAGGATGATGTTTGAGATTGAGGCTTCAGGTGAGTTGAGGATGGTGCCTGGGAGAGGGAGGGTGATCAGGTATCCAGTTTAGGAGTTCTTAGGAGGGGGTTTGCAAGCAGCAGGGTGAGAAAGGGTGTTTATTTGAGGGCACCCCACACAAGGCTGAGAAGCCTAGCAGAGGCATTGCCATGTCTTAGGGCACACAAGGTGATCCACTGCACTCAGAGGAATGCCATTTAACTTTGTCTTTCTGTAACCCAGGTGCCACTGCTAATAAAGGCCACAGCCTTGGAATCAGGATGAAGCTGGAGCCTGAAGGAGCCAGGCACACTCAGGAGAGAGCAAGTAGCTGCCTTGGTGGGATTTGGCCCACATAACTCTGGACTCATACTTTGGTTTTGGTTTTCTTGATTGCAGCTGACCGAGAGGCTCACAGGCCATCACAGAGCCCTCCAAGGCAGACTCATTTCAGGTGCAGCGTGGATTCCCCTCACCGATCATCTAAAAGATAAGTCGGGGGCCGCGGTCTGGAGATGAGACGATGGGAGAGTATCAGGTTGGCAGTTCTTTGGCCAGATTTAAAAATTGGCAGTGGGGAAAGCAATCTTCTCCAAGGGCCTCTTAGGACAGCTAAAGGGAGAGGCTCTACTTTTGATGGCAGCTTTCAGGCGGGCAGTGCAGAACAGCTCCGGTCTGTATCCTGTTGTCCGGTGTGCTGTGTTCCCTAGTGTGTCTTTGGGGTCCCTTTTGCCTTCTCCCCTCGAGACCCTCACCACAAGCATGATGTGTCGTGTTTCATGTCCCCCTGTTTGTCACTTTCTGTGTCACGGGTGTGTGCACAGATTTGTGCCGGAGCTGTTCTGCCCTGCCGCATGGCCTGCTGCAATAAGACGAACCATAGGGAGGGGGAATTTGTAATGTTGGCTGTACTTGGGCTCTAGATGCTATTCCTAGATTGACATAAGGTGTTTGCAGCTTGTGAGTAACCCTGGTGGTGTTTGACATATGTTCTAACTTTCTTTCAGGTGCAGATGCATTCCACGTGTGGCAGAGGGTCAGGGTTAGGAGGTGCCAGGCCTTCTTAGGAGCGCGGTGAGTAGCAGAGCGGTGGGGTTTTGGCCAATGCGGTGCCAAGATCAGGCACTGATGTTTGGTTCTCTTTACTCTAGCTGTCTCAGAGACACCAGCCCGGTGCCAGCAGGACCTTCCCGTTTGACAAGGTGAGCTTTCTTTGCACCCGAGACCCGCATCCCCAGCTGTATGAGAGATAAGTAGAGGGCTACGACCCACAGTGGGGATGAAGTCATGGTGCTGTTTCGGGAAATACTGGGTGGAGTTTTTGATTCAGCTTTGGAGGTGGGGGATGTTCATGAGGTGGCCCCTTAGGCCTCATAAAAGCAAAGTCTCACTTTTGATCACAGTGTGGAGGTGTGCAGGGCAGAGCAGTCCCGGTGTGTCTCGTGTCACTTGTCTGTTGTGCATTATGTGTTGTTTGTGTATCCAATGTCTTTTACCTTTGGAGGGCCCTGTCAGTACCCCTGGCATCATTGTTAACATCTCTGATCTCTGCATTCCCTGGCCCGGCACCCAGGCCATATATGAGTTTCTGATACCTGTCTGAGCTCCCCAGTCAAAAGTTACCTCTTTGGAAGCATCCAGTCAGATTTCTTGTCAGGTCTAGTTCTGAGCTGTATGGACAGCTGTGCCCCACCTGGATCCATTGTGGTGGATTAGGACTTGTAATAATATGAGGTTAGGTACAGCATTCTGACCGTAGGATTCCTAGGCATCCATCTTTGCTGTTCTTGGAATTAATCATTCAGTTATCATCTTCGTCCCCCAGGGTTCTCTGAGCCTCATCAGCTCACCATCGGTCTCAGCTCACTCATCTCCTTTTGCATTCTCTCAGTCCTTGCAGCCATTTTCCTTGCCAAGAGATTTCTTTTCCTGTTGTGTCCCCTGTTGTTGTCTGTCCTGTCTGTCCTGTGTCACGGGTGTCTGCACACATTTGGGATGGGGCTGCTCTGCCGTGCTGCACAGCCTGGTGCGATAGGAGAAGTCTTGGAGACTTGGAATGTGTAATGTGGGGTGTAGTTGGACACTAGATGGGATCTGTGGATGGGCACAGGGCATCTGGAGCTCATCAGTTATCCTACAAGAGTGTGACTCTTGTCCTAACTTTTTTTTCAGATTCAGATGGATTAAATGTGTGCCAGAGGGCCCCATCCCGGGCGAGGGGATTGCCCCGAGCCGGTGAGGCCCCATTTGTCTCTGCAGCAGAAGTGTGTATGGTGAGTGTGTTACAGCTCTGTTCTTTGTCTTTCTTTTCAGGAAGTCAATCTGGATGCCAGCAGTCAAGGTGAGCAGTGGAGAGAATTGGCTGTTATTGCTCAGCTCTCAAGCACAACAATTTTTCAGCAGATTCGTCGTGTCACAAGAGGGATCTGCCCAGTGTCAAGGATGATGTTTGAGATTGAGGCTTCAGGTGAGTTGAGGATGGTGCCTGGGAGAGGGAGGGTGATCAGGTATCCAGTGTAGGATTTCTTGGGAGCGGGTTTGCAAGCAGCAGGGTGAGAAAGGGTGTTTATTTGAGGGCCCCCCCACACAAGGCTGTTCAGAAGCCTAGCAGAGGCATTCCCATGGCTTACAGCATACAAGGTGATCCACTGCACTCAGAGGAATGCCATTTAACTTTGTCTTTCTGTAACCCAGGTGCCACTGCTAATAAAGGCCACAGCCTTGGAATCAGGATGAAGCTGGAGCCTGAAGGAGCCAGGCACACTCAGGAGAGGGCAAGTAGCTGACTTGCAGGGATTTGGCCCACATAACTCTGGACTCATACTTTGGTTTTGGTTTTCTTTATTGCAGCTGACCGAGAGGCTCACAGGCCGTCACAGAGCCCTCCAAGGCAGACTCATTTCAGGTGCAGCGTGGATTCCCCTCACCGATCATCCAAAAGATAAGTCGGGGGCCACGGTCTGGAGATGGTGGAGTAGCAGGTTGGGAGTTTTTGGGACAGATTCAAAAATGAGCAGAGGGGAAAGCAATCTTCTCCAAGGGCCTCTTAGGACAGCTAAAGGGAGAGGCTCTACTTTTGATGGCAGCTTTCAGGCGGGCAGTGCAGAACAGCTCCGATCTGTGTCCTGTTGTCCGGTGTGCCGTGCTCCCTGGTGTGTCTTTGGGGTCCCTTTTGCCTTTTCCCCTCGAGGCCCTCACCACAAGCATGATGTGTCGTGTTTCATGTCCCCCCTGTTTGTCACTTTCTGTGTCACGGGTGTGTGCACACATTTTTTGCCGGAGCTGTTCTGCCCTGCCGCATGGCCTGCTGGAATAGGACGAGCCTTGGGGAGTTGAAATTTGTAATGTGGGCTGTACTTGGGCTCTAGATGTTGTTCCTAGATTGACATATGGTGTTTGCAGCTTGTGAGTTATCCTGGTGATGTTTGACATGTGTTCTAACTTTCTTTCAGGTGCAGACGCATTCCACGTGTGGCAGAGGGTCAGGGTTAGGAGGTGCCGGGCCTTCTTAGGAGCGCGGTGAGTAGCAGAGTGGTGGGGTTTTGGCCGATGCGGTGCCAAGATCAGGCCCTGATGTTTGGTTCTCTTTAATCTAGCTGTCTGAGTGACACCAGCCCGGTGCCAGCAGGACCTTCCCGTTTGACAAGGTGAGCTTTCTTTGCACCCGAGACCCGCATCCCCAGCTGTATGAGAGATAAGTAGAGGGCTACGACCCACAGTGGGGATGAAGTCATGGTGCTGTTTCGGGAAATACTGGGTGGAGTTTTTGATTCAGCTTTGGAGGTGGGGGATGTTCATGAGGTGGCCCCTTAGGCCTCATAAAAGCAAAGTCTCACTTTTGATCACAGTGTGGAGGTGTGCAGGGCAGAGCAGTCCCGGTGTGTCTCGTGTCACTTGTCTGTTGTGCATTATGTGTTGTTTGTGTATCCAATGTCTTTTACCTTTGGAGGGCCCTGTCAGTACCCCTGGCATCATTGTTAACATCTCTGATCTCTGCATTCCCTGGCCCGGCACCCAGGCCATATATGAGTTTCTGATACCTGTCTGAGCTCCCCAGTCAAAAGTTACCTCTTTGGAAGCATCCAGTCAGATTTCTTGTCAGGTCTAGTTCTGAGCTGTATGGACAGCTGTGCCCCACCTGGATCCATTGTGGTGGATTAGGACTTGTAATAATATGAGGTTAGGTACAGCATTCTGACCGTAGGATTCCTAGGCATCCATCTTTGCTGTTCTTGGAATTAATCATTCAGTTATCATCTTCGTCCCCCAGGGTTCTCTGAGCCTCATCAGCTCACCATCGGTCTCAGCTCACTCATCTCCTTTTGCATTCTCTCAGTCCTTGCAGCCATTTTCCTTGCCAAGAGATTTCTTTTCCTGTTGTGTCCCCTGTTGTTGTCTGTCCTGTCTGTCCTGTGTCACGGGTGTCTGCACACATTTGGGATGGGGCTGCTCTGCCGTGCTGCACAGCCTGGTGCGATAGGAGAAGTCTTGGAGACTTGGAATGTGTAATGTGGGGTGTAGTTGGACACTAGATGGGATCTGTGGATGGGCACAGGGCATCTGGAGCTCATCAGTTATCCTACAAGAGTGTGACTCTTGTCCTAACTTTTTTTTCAGATTCAGATGGATTAAATGTGTGCCAGAGGGCCCCATCCCGGGCGAGGGGATTGCCCCGAGCCGGTGAGGCCCCATTTGTCTCTGCAGCAGAAGTGTGTATGGTGAGTGTGTTACAGCTCTGTTCTTTGTCTTTCTTTTCAGGAAGTCAATCTGGATGCCAGCAGTCAAGGTGAGCAGTGGAGAGAATTGGCTGTTATTGCTCAGCTCTCAAGCACAACAATTTTTCAGCAGATTCGTCGTGTCACAAGAGGGATCTGCCCAGTGTCAAGGATGATGTTTGAGATTGAGGCTTCAGGTGAGTTGAGGATGGTGCCTGGGAGAGGGAGGGTGATCAGGTATCCAGTGTAGGATTTCTTGGGAGCGGGTTTGCAAGCAGCAGGGTGAGAAAGGGTGTTTATTTGAGGGCCCCCCCACACAAGGCTGTTCAGAAGCCTAGCAGAGGCATTCCCATGGCTTACAGCATACAAGGTGATCCACTGCACTCAGAGGAATGCCATTTAACTTTGTCTTTCTGTAACCCAGGTGCCACTGCTAATAAAGGCCACAGCCTTGGAATCAGGATGAAGCTGGAGCCTGAAGGAGCCAGGCACACTCAGGAGAGGGCAAGTAGCTGACTTGCAGGGATTTGGCCCACATAACTCTGGACTCATACTTTGGTTTTGGTTTTCTTTATTGCAGCTGACCGAGAGGCTCACAGGCCGTCACAGAGCCCTCCAAGGCAGACTCATTTCAGGTGCAGCGTGGATTCCCCTCACCGATCATCCAAAAGATAAGTCGGGGGCCACGGTCTGGAGATGGTGGAGTAGCAGGTTGGGAGTTTTTGGGACAGATTCAAAAATGAGCAGAGGGGAAAGCAATCTTCTCCAAGGGCCTCTTAGGACAGCTAAAGGGAGAGGCTCTACTTTTGATGGCAGCTTTCAGGCGGGCAGTGCAGAACAGCTCCGATCTGTGTCCTGTTGTCCGGTGTGCCGTGCTCCCTGGTGTGTCTTTGGGGTCCCTTTTGCCTTTTCCCCTCGAGGCCCTCACCACAAGCATGATGTGTCGTGTTTCATGTCCCCCCTGTTTGTCACTTTCTGTGTCACGGGTGTGTGCACACATTTTTTGCCGGAGCTGTTCTGCCCTGCCGCATGGCCTGCTGGAATAGGACGAGCCTTGGGGAGTTGAAATTTGTAATGTGGGCTGTACTTGGGCTCTAGATGTTGTTCCTAGATTGACATATGGTGTTTGCAGCTTGTGAGTTATCCTGGTGATGTTTGACATGTGTTCTAACTTTCTTTCAGGTGCAGACGCATTCCACGTGTGGCAGAGGGTCAGGGTTAGGAGGTGCCGGGCCTTCTTAGGAGCGCGGTGAGTAGCAGAGTGGTGGGGTTTTGGCCGATGCGGTGCCAAGATCAGGCCCTGATGTTTGGTTCTCTTTAATCTAGCTGTCTGAGTGACACCAGCCCGGTGCCAGCAGGACCTTCCCGTTTGACAAGGTGAGCTTTCTTTGCACCCGAGACCCGCATCCCCAGCTGTATGAGAGATAAGTAGAGGGCTACGACCCACAGTGGGGATGAAGTCATGGTGCTGTTTCGGGAAATACTGGGTGGAGTTTTTGATTCAGCTTTGGAGGTGGGGGATGTTCATGAGGTGGCCCCTTAGGCCTCATAAAAGCAAAGTCTCACTTTTGATCACAGTGTGGAGGTGTGCAGGGCAGAGCAGTCCCGGTGTGTCTCGTGTCACTTGTCTGTTGTGCATTATGTGTTGTTTGTGTATCCAATGTCTTTTACCTTTGGAGGGCCCTGTCAGTACCCCTGGCATCATTGTTAACATCTCTGATCTCTGCATTCCCTGGCCCGGCACCCAGGCCATATATGAGTTTCTGATACCTGTCTGAGCTCCCCAGTCAAAAGTTACCTCTTTGGAAGCATCCAGTCAGATTTCTTGTCAGGTCTAGTTCTGAGCTGTATGGACAGCTGTGCCCCACCTGGATCCATTGTGGTGGATTAGGACTTGTAATAATATGAGGTTAGGTACAGCATTCTGACCGTAGGATTCCTAGGCATCCATCTTTGCTGTTCTTGGAATTAATCATTCAGTTATCATCTTCGTCCCCCAGGGTTCTCTGAGCCTCATCAGCTCACCATCGGTCTCAGCTCACTCATCTCCTTTTGCATTCTCTCAGTCCTTGCAGCCATTTTCCTTGCCAAGAGATTTCTTTTCCTGTTGTGTCCCCTGTTGTTGTCTGTCCTGTCTGTCCTGTGTCACGGGTGTCTGCACACATTTGGGATGGGGCTGCTCTGCCGTGCTGCACAGCCTGGTGCGATAGGAGAAGTCTTGGAGACTTGGAATGTGTAATGTGGGGTGTAGTTGGACACTAGATGGGATCTGTGGATGGGCACAGGGCATCTGGAGCTCATCAGTTATCCTACAAGAGTGTGACTCTTGTCCTAACTTTTTTTTCAGATTCAGATGGATTAAATGTGTGCCAGAGGGCCCCATCCCGGGCGAGGGGATTGCCCCGAGCCGGTGAGGCCCCATTTGTCTCTGCAGCAGAAGTGTGTATGGTGAGTGTGTTACAGCTCTGTTCTTTGTCTTTCTTTTCAGGAAGTCAATCTGGATGCCAGCAGTCAAGGTGAGCAGTGGAGAGAATTGGCTGTTATTGCTCAGCTCTCAAGCACAACAATTTTTCAGCAGATTCGTCGTGTCACAAGAGGGATCTGCCCAGTGTCAAGGATGATGTTTGAGATTGAGGCTTCAGGTGAGTTGAGGATGGTGCCTGGGAGAGGGAGGGTGATCAGGTATCCAGTGTAGGATTTCTTGGGAGCGGGTTTGCAAGCAGCAGGGTGAGAAAGGGTGTTTATTTGAGGGCCCCCCCACACAAGGCTGTTCAGAAGCCTAGCAGAGGCATTCCCATGGCTTACAGCATACAAGGTGATCCACTGCACTCAGAGGAATGCCATTTAACTTTGTCTTTCTGTAACCCAGGTGCCACTGCTAATAAAGGCCACAGCCTTGGAATCAGGATGAAGCTGGAGCCTGAAGGAGCCAGGCACACTCAGGAGAGGGCAAGTAGCTGACTTGCAGGGATTTGGCCCACATAACTCTGGACTCATACTTTGGTTTTGGTTTTCTTTATTGCAGCTGACCGAGAGGCTCACAGGCCGTCACAGAGCCCTCCAAGGCAGACTCATTTCAGGTGCAGCGTGGATTCCCCTCACCGATCATCCAAAAGATAAGTCGGGGGCCACGGTCTGGAGATGGTGGAGTAGCAGGTTGGGAGTTTTTGGGACAGATTCAAAAATGAGCAGAGGGGAAAGCAATCTTCTCCAAGGGCCTCTTAGGACAGCTAAAGGGAGAGGCTCTACTTTTGATGGCAGCTTTCAGGCGGGCAGTGCAGAACAGCTCCGATCTGTGTCCTGTTGTCCGGTGTGCCGTGCTCCCTGGTGTGTCTTTGGGGTCCCTTTTGCCTTTTCCCCTCGAGGCCCTCACCACAAGCATGATGTGTCGTGTTTCATGTCCCCCCTGTTTGTCACTTTCTGTGTCACGGGTGTGTGCACACATTTTTTGCCGGAGCTGTTCTGCCCTGCCGCATGGCCTGCTGGAATAGGACGAGCCTTGGGGAGTTGAAATTTGTAATGTGGGCTGTACTTGGGCTCTAGATGTTGTTCCTAGATTGACATATGGTGTTTGCAGCTTGTGAGTTATCCTGGTGATGTTTGACATGTGTTCTAACTTTCTTTCAGGTGCAGACGCATTCCACGTGTGGCAGAGGGTCAGGGTTAGGAGGTGCCGGGCCTTCTTAGGAGCGCGGTGAGTAGCAGAGTGGTGGGGTTTTGGCCGATGCGGTGCCAAGATCAGGCACTGATGTTTGGTTCTCTTTAATATAGCTGTCTGAGAGACACCAGCCCGGTGCCAGCAGGACCTTCCCATCTGATGAGGTGGCCTTTCTTTGCACCTGACAGGGACCAGCATCCCCAGCTGTATGAGAGATAAGTAGAGGGCCGTGACCCACAGAGGGGCTGAAAGCACGGTGCTGGTTTGGGGATTACAGGGAGGGGGTTTTGAGTCCAGTTTGGAGGTGGGGGGGTGTTAATGAAGTGGCCCCTTAGGCCCCATAGAAGCCAAGTCTCACTTTTGATCACAGTGCTGAGGTGTGCAGCAGGGCAGAGCAGTCCCGGTGTGTCTCGTGTCACTTGTCTGTTGTGAATTGTGTGTTGTTTGTGTATCCCATGTCTTTTACCTTAGGGGTGCCTGTCATTAATCTTGGCATCATTGTTAGCATCTGTGATCTCTGCATTCCCTGGCCTGGCACCCAGGCCACAGAACTTTTGACTGGGGAGCTCAGACAGGCGTCAGACTCTCTTCTGTCTTTGGAAGCATCGCATCTGATGTCTTGTCAGGTCTCGGTCTGGGCTGTATGGACAGCTATGCCCCCACCTGGATCCATTTTGGTGGATTAGGATTTGGCGTAATATGAGGTTAGGTAGAGGATTCTGACCGTAGGATTCCTAGGCATCCATCTTTGCAGTTCTTAGAAGAAATCATTCAGTTATCATCTTCTTCCTTCGGGGTTCTCTGAGCCTCATCAGCTCACCATCAGTTTGAACTCGGTCATCTCCTTTTGCATTCTCTCAGTCCTTGCAGCCATTTTCCTTGCCTAGAATTTTCTGTCTGTGTTGTGTCCCCGTTGTCTGTCCTGTCCTGTCCATCCTGTGTCACGGCTGTCAGCACACATTTGTGCCCGAGCTGCTCTGCCCTGCCGCATAGCCTGGTGCAATAGGAGAGGGCCCGGGGATTTGTAATGTGCAGTGTGGGGTGTAGTTGGACTCTAGATGGGATTTGTAGATGGACACAGGATATCTGGAGCTCTTCAGTTCTCATTGAACCGTCTGACTGTTGTCCTAACTTTTTTTTCAGATGCACCTCCTCAGATGACTGCAGTAGTTGTGTAGGTTCCTTCTTCTGAAAGGGAATAGGGCGCAAGAATTCATCTTCCAGAGAATTTTTGCAAGTCCTGGCTTGTATTGTATCTGCCTATGGTGGCTTATGTTCTATGTACCTATACATCTGTCTTCTATTGGATTTTGGGTAGAAAATTTATCAGTCCAGAGAGGAGACAAGTCCTAGCTGTCAGATAGCCACTCGTTGACCCTTCCTGTCGTCTCACAGGTCCCCGAGGCTGCTGATTTCCCCAGGATCTGCCATTTTACCTCAAGGAGCGGCAGCCAGAAGATGTGTCACAGCACGTTCTTCAGCATCTCGAGTAAGGGCCGCAGTGAGCATTTAAGTGGAAAGATTGTGTGAGCGTGTGTGAGAGCACGTGGCTGTGTCTGTCTGTGTCTGCTCGTTTCTGCGTGTGTGAGTGCATGCTGACTGGATTTAACCTTGTGTGTGTGACTTTTGCTTTCCAGGTTTTGCGACTCCTTGTTAAATTTAGAATAAAAAATCCCCAGCCGGGTTGTATTGCATGAACTGACATGATATGTACCGATTTTGGCTTAAAACCCAGAAAACCAGACGAAGATGAGCAGGAAAAAACCAGAAAAAAACCACATGATGGACAAGAAAAAAACCCAGAAAAAGCCCAGGATGGGCAAGAAAGCAACGAGAAAAAAACCCCAGAAAATAATCCCAGATGGGCAAGAAAAAAACGTAGAAAAACCCCAGAAAATCACCCAAGATGGGCAAGAAAAAAACCCAGAAAAAACCCCCAAAAAAAAACTCTGAGATGGGCAAGAAGAAAACCAGAAAAAAGTCTGAAGATGGGCAAGAAAAAACCCAGAAAAAACCCCCAAGATGGACAAGAAATAACCCAGAAAAAAATTCGAAGAAGGGCAAGAAAAGACCCAGAAAACACCCAGAAAAAAATCGCAACCCAAGTATAAATATAGAAATGTTTGTCAAGTATATGCAAATATATAAAGAAATGTTAAATTATTTGAAATATAAAATAACATAAATATAACATTTATACAGTATTACTTGTGTTATGGATCATATTGATTTTTATTTATTTCCTATAATACACTACAATATTTATATCAATTTTACATCTATCATATCTATCATTTGTTATATGTTATACCAGATTGATATACTCTAGGTTTTTTTAAGTAGTTTAAAATAAAGGGGATTTTTTTTTTTATTTGGCAAAAGCAGGTGTTTTAGTATAAACATTATAAATACAAATAATATAAAGGTAGAAATCTAAGAATAGAAATAGATCATAAATAGCTGAAGGTTAATATAAAAATTAAAAATGTAAGGAAAAATAAGTTGTAGCAGTAGATATGGTACATAATTAGGAAAATAATTTATCTCTTATTTGAATAGGATACATGTCATACATAATGATTAATATAATACTTAAGTATAAACTACAAATATAAATGTGAGTGTAGTCATGAGCGCTATAAATATAAAAATATTTCAATGTAGTTTAAAAGAATAGAGCTTTTTTGTATTTATTTAGTTAGGATGGGATTTGTATTTTAAATAGTGAAAGCATGATAGAAATGTAATTTTAGACATAGAAATATACAATCAATGTGGAAAGATATTTATAAAAGCACAAAATATAAGTAAATATAAATAATAGAAATAGAATAATGTTATATAAATTACATGCTACATCAATGTCCACTATAGCTATGCATGTGAATATAAATACGAAAAATGGAAATAAAAAATTTATTTAAACATGGCTTTAAAGCAAGGGGCCTTGTTTGATTCTGGTGGGGTAAGAGGCAGGTTTTTGGCATTTATTTCAGAGCAGTTTTTGGCGGGGGTCGCCCCTGTTCTTTTTTGCCACCTTGCCTGCCCGCAGCCCCGAGGCGCGCTGCGCCCCCGGCTGGGGCGGGCGGCAGTGCTGCCGCCTTGTGGGCAGAGCGCGGTACTGCAGCTCTGTCGCTACCGGCAGCCGCGAGGCCGCCATCTTGGGAGTGGCGAGTCGCGGATGTCACGGACTTTTCCTTGACCTTCTTAACATGGCAGCGAGAAGGGCGGGGAAGTCGAGGGCCAGCGTCGGTCGAATCGGCTGCCTGCATGAAACACCGACGCCACGGCGGCCCCGATGGATTTTTATGTGGCATTTTAAGTGTATAAGACACGGCCTATGTGGTCAGCGGCGCCGTGGGCGAACATATTTAGGCGGGTTGCTGAGAGGCATCTGGGTAAAACCCTATTTCTTCCGAGGGTCCTCCTCGGCCGCCATTTTGGGAGGGGCGCGTCGCAAATGTCGCGGGCGTTCTTTGACCTTCTCAAGATGGCGGCGAAATGGGCGGGGAAATCGCACGCCCCCATAAATCTCCTCCCCCTGTGGCCGCAGAGCGGGATCGCACCCCCCCGAGCCAGCGCCCTGTCCCTCGCCGCTGAGTGCCGGGGGCGGGGCAAGGACGCGGCTGCCGAGCGAGGGAAGGGCGCTGGAGCCAGCGGCGGTCGGCCCAGGGTCTGTAAATGGCGGGGGCGGGTGAAGGACATTCGGTCATGCAAAGGGATGCGATGGCCGAGGAGAACGGCCGCGGCGGGGGCGGCCGGGCGGGGCCGGTTTCGGCGGGCGGCGGAGGTGCGGTCGCAGCGCTCCGCGGGCCGGGGCAGCGGGCGGGGGCGGGCGAGCGGCGTCGGAACAGGGCGGCAGCTCCCGAGCCCGCGCCCGCCCCGCTCCAGGCGCTGGGAGCGACCGCGGGCCGGACAATCCCGGCGGGGCGGCCCCGGGGCGGCGGGCAGGCGGCGGAGCGGGGCCGTGGCGCTCCCCGCCTTCGCTGCCGCCAGCTTTGGAAGGTCGGGCCGGGCGCCCGACCCGTCCCGCTGCCTCCCGGTCTCTGTAAACTCCTCTCTGGCTTCATAGGTCCGTGCTGGAGAGAGGGACAAAGGGCCCCGCTGGTTGCCGTGTCCTCGGGGGGCAGAGAGTTCTGACCTTGGCCGCATGGGCTGCCGAGTGTTGGAACAATGGGGATGCGCTTTTATGTATTTAGTGACATTTATGTATTTTTGTGTACATTTTATGTATTTAGTGACATTTAGAGATTTATTCCCCTGCTTCAGGTGAGCGTGCATCATTGCCGGTTTGGGATTGAGTGAAATGGCTGAGGAAACCAGCTCTGGTGGGGAGGCAGGGAAATCCTCTCTTTACCCATTCTTCACGGCAGGACAGCCTGAAGACTGAAAGTGTAAGAAGATGTGGAGGGAAACAGAGAATCTGGCAGGAGCATCGAACGCACAAGTGCACGAATTTTGCTTTTGGCTTGGATTTAAACTCAGAAGTTGTGAGGACTTTGGGAGTGAGAAGGGATATTTCAGAAGGAGAAGAAGAAAAAGAAGTTGTTGTTACAGTCTTGGCAAAAGCTTCTGTTCTAGCTAATAAAATAAGTTAGTTTAAATAAAAAAAAAAAAAAAAAAAAAAAAAAAGTGGAGTATTTTTTTTCCTACACTATTATATTCATTGGTGGTATATGGTGTGTTGTTTTATTTCTTGGTATTATTAACTCTGTGTAAGTTGTTTTTTGGGTGAAGCTGACTTTCTGGATGGGTTGGTTTGTATTTGAGCTAGGATTAATTTCAAGAGGTTTCTTTCATAGACTTCTGATAGGTATTACTGGCATTTTGGTTTTGTTTAATTTATGTATAAACATACAGCTTTGGTAGGGCCAGCTGGGCTGCTGGAGTTTTGGGTGTGAATTTATTAGATGGCTTTTGTTAAATGCAGTTTTTCATTTTTGAAATGTTTTTCAATGTAGTGGTTTTAAGGTGGTTTTTAAGAATTCACTGTATTGTTTAATGTTGTTTGTAGTTGGTGTATGATAAGGGATGTGGTGTGACTTCTTGAACGCTATGGTTTTAGTGTTCCTAAGTTCCGATTTCTTTCTGGTTCGTTAGGTGTTTTTAGTTTTATTGTTGGGGAGAGGGGCATTTATATGGTGGGTTTTTATAGGCAATATTTTTTAAATTTAGTTAGTGATATTTTGTAGTATTTTAATAGTTTAGATTTTTTTTTATTTTTATGCTTTTAGTTAATTTGTAAAATTTTTTCAAATAACTTTTCCAGATTATCGGTTATTATTTGTGCATAAACGTAGAGCTTTTTTTTCTTAGTACTGTTTTGGGTCAGTTGTACAGTTTTGAGTCTAGTGAGTTGGTTCGATTTAATTTTTAATGGGTGTTTGTTTTTATTAGTAGTTGTGTCATTTTCAAGGTGTATTTGAGTTTGTGGGTGTTTGAGATATTGGTTTAGGAGGAAGTTTATGATGAGAATGTGTGGAGGCTTTGGGCTGCTTATAGTGGGATTTAAAATTTATTTACAGTTAGGTTTATTTGAGTTTTTATTAGGGTTCAATGTTGTGGGATGTTTGTTCCTTTAGTAATAGAAATAGGTTTTGTTTTGATGTGCTGCAATGGGATGAGCGCGGGCTGCGTACAGGTGCTGACAAAGGTACGGTATTGTTGTGGTTCTGATGTGTCGGGTTAATGAACTTACATGGTCTAACATATACATGAAAATAGAAATAAATATAAATTTAAAAATAAATATGAAATTAGAGTGGTAGACATAGATAACAGATACATACATAAAAGTATAATATATGGTATATAATTGTAACATTATATATAGAGTGGAGTATAATTTATATATATTAAGAAAGATATATAAACATAGAATGTAAATATAAAAAGGTTAAAATAAATTGGAGATTTTTTTCGGTTTTTTTAGGTTGTAGGCTGTTTTTTTAAATAAATAATATAAATAGAAATAATATAAAAGTAGAAATCCAGATATACAAATATATAATTTATATACCAATATCTATAAATATCTAATATGAATAAATATAAGTAAAAGAAATACATAATATAAAAATAATACATCTATTATTATAATAAAAGGTATTCTCTCTAATATATATCGATAAATATAATAAATAAAAATTTTAAAGGTAGATGTGAATAGAATTTTAACTATTGTTTAAATCAAGGGATGTCCTCTGTTTTTATAGAGGCAGGAGTTTTATTTTAAATACTATAAGTCTTATAAAAATGTGAATCGTAAGTTAGAAATGTATAATAATTATATAAAGAGAAATTGCTAAACTATGAATATAAATTTAAATATAAACATAAGTAAGTAAAATGCAGATTTGTAATATAGAATATAAATAACATTATAGGGCACTATAAATTATAAATAGGAATAAAAATATAAAACTATGTAAATATATTCCAAAGGAAAGGATTTTTTTTGGCTTTTATTTAAGTAGAGGCAGATGTTATTTAAAATAAAACATAAGTGTTACAGAAGTAAAAATCTTGACAGGGGAATATATAATCAATATGTAAAAATAGGTATAAAATAGATAAATAAGTGCTTGGAGTAGATATAGAATAAAAATTTATTTATAAATTGACATTGATAAAGATAAATGTATAAGTAAGCAATATACATTTATATTTATAATGCATATTGTGAATGTAAATATGAAAACATAAGGATATATATATTTGAATATTTTTTAGAAGAAAGGGTTGGGGTTTTTTTTGGTTCTTACTGGGTTAGAGGATGCCTCCCAGACCCAAGCTGCCACCTCAGCCGACTCAAGCAATCTGCAACAAGGAATCTGGGGGGCTGAGTTTTGCTTACCTGGAGAAAGCGTCAGCACTAGTGTTCAGGAGCCTCTGGCCAAGAGGGGCCGGCCATCTGCCTGCTGAAATTCTGCATTGCGCAGGATGCCTCCCAGACCCAAGCTGCCAGCACCGCAGAGTCAGGCTGGTTTGAGGGTCCCCAAATGTGTCCAGCAATCTCCCATCAGGAGCCTGGGGTGCTGAGTTTTCTTCTTCTGGGAAAGGGCTGGCATTGGTGTTCAGGAGGCCTCGCCTGGAGTGGCTGGCTGCCTGCTGATATTTCTGCATTGCCAAATGTGCCTCCCAGACCCAAGCTGGCACCAGTGAAAACTCCAGCTGCTTTTGCCTCGGCACGTGTCTCCTGCCATCTGCCATCAGGAACCTCAGCTGCTGAGTTACACTTCCCTGTGTAATGGGCAGCACTGGTGTCCAGGGCCCAGGGGCCCTTACTGGCCAGCTGCCTGCTCAAATTCTGCATTGCGCAGGATGCCTCCCCGACCCAAGCTGCCACCACCGCAGTGTCTGGCTGGGTCCCAAATGGCCCCAGCAATCTTCCATCACGAACCTGAGCTGGTGAGTTACATTTACCTGTGTCAAGGGCAGCATTTCTGTTCAGAGCCCAGGGGCCCTTCGTGGCCGGCCGCCTGCTGAAATTCTCCATTGCGCATGATGCCTCCCGAATCCAAGCTGGCACCTTAGCCGAGCTGGGCTCGTTTGAGAGTCCCACGCGACTCGAGCAATATGCCACCAGGAACTTGGGCAGCTGAGTTTTGCTTACCTGGGAAAAGGGACAGCACTAGTGTTTAGGAGCCTCTGGGCAAGAGGGGCTGGCTGTCTGCCATCTGAAATTCTGCACTGTGCAGGATGCCTCCCAGAACCAAGCTGCCACCTCAGCTGAGTTGAGCAATCTGCAGCAAGGAATCTGGGTGGCTGAGTTTTGCTTACCTGGTAAAAGGGTCAGCACTAGTGTTCAGGAGCTTGGGGCCAGCTGTCTGCTGAAATTTAACATTGCGCAGGATGCCTCCCAGACTCAAGCTGCCACCACCGTAAAGTCAGGCTGGTTTGAGAGTCTCAAGTGGCTGTAGCACTCTGCTCTCAGGAAACTGAGCTGGTGAGTTATACTTACCTGTGTAAAGGGCAGCATTGGTGTCCAGGGCCCTTAGTGGCCTGTAGTGGCCTGCTGTCTGCTGAAATTCTGCATTGCTCATGATCCCTCCCAGCCCCAAGCTGCGACCTGTGCCTAGTTGATCTTGTTTGAGACTGCCAAGCACCTCCAGCAATCTGAAACTAGGAACCTGGGCTGCTGAGTTTTGCTTATCTGGGAAAAGGGACGGCACCAGTGTTTAGGAGCCTCTGGTCCAGAGGGGCCAACTGTCTGCCACCTGAAATTCTGCATTGCACAGGATGCCTCCCGGACCCCAGCTGCCACCACCGCCAAGTCAGGCAGGTTTGAGGGTCTCAAATGGCTCCAGCAATCTCCCATCAGGAGCCATGGCTGCTGAGTTTTCTTCTTCTGGGAAAGGGCTGGCATTGGTGTTCAGGAGGCCTCGCCTGGACTGGCTGGCTGCCTGGTGATATTTCTGCATTGCCAAATGTGCCTCCCAGACCCAAGCTGGCACTAGTTCCAACTCCAGCTGCTTTTGCCTCGCCACGTGTCTCCTGCTACCTGCCATCAGGAACCAGGGTGTCCGAGGTACGCTTTCTTGAGAAAAGGGCTGGCCTTCATGTTCAGGGGCAAGGGGCTCTTAGTGGACGGCTAGGTCCTGAAATTCCCCATTGCGCCGGATGCCTCCCACATCCAAGTTGCCACCTGTGCCG
Source organism: Ammospiza nelsoni (assembly GCF_027579445.1). NCBI lineage: Eukaryota > Metazoa > Chordata > Aves > Passeriformes > Passerellidae > Ammospiza > Ammospiza nelsoni. The sequence continues at coordinate 36,543,600 of NC_080641.1, forward strand.
AGTTGAGCTGGTTTCAGACTCCCAAGCGCCTCCAGCAATTTGAAATCAGGAACCGGTGTTGCTGAGTTTTCTTTACCTGGGAAAAGGGTCAGCACTAGCGTTCAGGGGCCTGTGGCCCGGAGCGGCCAGTTGTTTGCCTTCTGAAATTCTGCATTTCCCAATCTGCCTCCCAGACCCAGTTGGCACCTATCCCAACTCCAGCTGCTTTGGCCTCGGCACGTGTCTCCTGCTATCTCCCATCAGGAACCTGGGCTGCTGAGTCAGGCTTACCTTAGAAAAGGGCTGGTGTTCACGTTCAGGGCCCCGGGGGCCCTTCGTGGCCATCAGCCTGCTAAAATTCTGCATTGCGCAGGATGCCTCGCTGACCCAAGCTGCCACCACCGTAAAGTCAGTCTGGTTTTAGGGTCCCAAATGGCTCCAGAAATCGCAGCAAGGAACATGGGGGGCTGAGTGTTGCTTACCTGGTCCGCCCCCTCCTATGGGAGCTTCTTTTAATGGAAATAGACCAATTCCTTTATCCCATTCTTTTTTGATTTTTATCCTCTATAGCTTTCTTCCCGTACTTTTAGGAAGAAGCAGGAGAGGGCTTTCTTTTAACTGAACTTGTAGTGTTTCGAGAAGGTGATTCCTTTAGAAAGTTCCCCTGAGCAGCCGGAGCTGTGGTTACCAAGGGAACGGAGCTCAGGGCGGGACGGGGGAGCTGGGCACAGCTCAGGTTTCGGTCCTCCAGAGGCGGGATCTGCAGCCGGGATCGGCGGAGGGGCCGTTCCGGTGCAGACCGAGCTGGAGCGTGCATGGCTCCCGCGTGGCTCACGGCGGCTGATCCGGCAGAGACAAAGCCGGGACTGACGCCGGCTGCAGCGGAGGGAGCCGAGCAGAGTGAGAACAGACGGGACCCCGCTCCGTGCGGTGACCACGGTGCGCACGGCAGGACCCCCCCCCCCCTCCCTCCCCCGGCACGGCCGGCGGAGCGGCCGCGGTCCAGGCGGCCAGACCGAGACAGCCCTAACCTCAGCCTAACCAGCCCCCCTAAAAACAGCCTTTTCCCCCAAGAGCAGCAGCACAACACAGCAACCCTAACAGCGAGACCAGACAGCAGCCTTCACACACCGGGTCAATGACAGAACCCTCAGAGACCAACAGCCCCACTGCAAAAAGGTAGGGGTGACGTCTGTGGGCTAGACAGCAAGAGGTGGAATTCGGAGTCGAGCACGTCTTTTTGAGTTTTTTTGTCTAGGACTTTTAAAGGTATTTAGAAGATTTTGGAAGGGACTTTTCAGGGTATTGTTGGGGCTTTTTCCAACCCATTCTATGATTCTTTAGCATATTTTCAAGATTATGGTCAGGGTCAGAGGAAACACCCTCTGAAAAGGCAGAGTTTTAGGACTGCAGTGGAATGCTTTAGAAAGGGGCCAGCGGTGGCACAGTGGGTCGGGTCCCACCCTGCCAGTCCAAAGGTTGTAAGTTTTAGACCCAGTTAAGTTGTTGTGGTTAGGGTTAGATGGTCTCAGGTTTGGTCCGGGAGAATTTCTGCACAGAAAAACTCACCCCCTGAGTTTCCTGATGCCAGTTTGCACTAGGAGGTGCTTGCCACTGCCAGGGCAGCCCGAGTTCTCGGTGGGGGCATCTTTGCTCCTGGAGAAATCCTGTGCCGGCGTCTTCCCTGTAAAACCAAACTCACACCTGCTGCGTGTCCACGTCAGAGGCACGTGGCACTGCAAGGGCAGCGAGAATTCTTGGTGTCGGCAGCTGCGGGCTGTGAGAAATTGTTCTCTGCAGTTTTGGAGGCCGAATCGCAGTTTCAGCCATGGGCACACAGAGAGGAAAGGCTGTTAATTTCCTTCGAAAGGAAAGTGTGGCACCCCATGGTTTAAGGGGCAGAAGAAGGGCTGTGTAGGGGAAGGAGCTCCTCACAGGACCTTTCTTCACCTCCACCCCCAGTCCAAGGTCTAGCAGCGCCCCGTGTGACCAGCTGCTTTCAGAGGGTTACCCGGGCACAGGTGCACAGGGAGCTGCTCGGCCAGAGGGGCTAACAGGGGTATCCCAAGTGTCCCTCCATGAACTATGGTCAGAGCATCCAGCACGGACCAGGGAGCAGCCGGACCCACCCGGGCACAGAGCATCACTTTGGGAAAACGCCAAGGGAAGAGCCCTTTTGCCAAGGGGCAGCATCTGAGCAGACCAGGCAGCATGTGGGGTTCCACGAGAGGGCTTGCAACTGTCCCCTTTTACTGTGTCAGTCCCTCTCCAAAGCCCCAGACCCTCCAGAGCACTCCCAGAAAGGAGAAGGGTTATTAGGAGAAAAAGGGTTTAGGGAAAAGGGGAAAAGCTTCCTTTTCCATTACTTTTTGTGTTCAAACTGGTAGGGACTTGGATTCCCCTGCAATTGTAATGGTCTCAGTTGAAAGAATCCCTGCCTTTTCTATGCTGTTAGGGGCGTTAATTGACAGTGAGTCCCCATTCTCTATTATTTGGCAGTTTAAAAAAAAGGGGAAAATCTTGACAATGTTTCTTATGGGTTTGAAGTAAGGGTAGCCACCCCCTTTTTGTTGTCCTGAGGCCCAAATTGAGGGAGAAGCCCAGCTATCCCTCCATCCTAAGGGTTTGAACTGAGGGAAAAATCCTTCTCTTTTCATCACTGGAGAGATTTTAAAGTGTGGAAAGCCCCTCTTTTCCCAATACTTAAGGAGAGCAAATTAAATAGCAGAAACTAGGTATTTGTTATTGCATTACCTTCAGTAGAGATAACTGCCCCATTTCCTCTTTTTAAGGAGGTCACTTGAAGGAAGCTCTGCCTTTTTCAGCATTTTAAGGGTTTAAAACTACATTTCAGGGCACTTCTTTCTGTGCTGTAGGACCAAGTATCTCAGAGAAGGATGAGCCTGGCATGCACTTAACCCTAACACTGCCTGGGAGGCTTTTATCTTTCTTATTTTTACTTATAAGGTAGATGGCCAAAATTGGAGGTCCCAAGGAGACTTAGACTATTCATATCATTAGTATTCTTCTCCACCCAGTTTAATCACATGGGAAGTACTACTTAGTAGCCACTAGTTACGTAGTTACTAAGGAATAATTACGTAAGTTAACAGCCAATTACCCAATTTATCTAGTTATGCTGCCTAAACAGAAAGTTTTATTTCTTACCAGTTTTCCTCACTTGTGCTCCAAGTAGTTGTTGTAAAAAAGAAAGCGCTGTTATTTTTCTGAAGAGTTTTTTTCTATAACAAGCCCTTCACTCCCCTTCAATTCAAGTCTGAGGGGCGAAACAGCGGCAGCTGCTCTGAGGGCTTTTATACCCGGTGGGAGTCGCCCCCCTCCCTTTTCCCAGGTGCCATGGGAACGAGAGGCGGGCACAATCAGGGGTATATTAACCCCAGCCTTGGCTGAGGGGCTTCATTCCCTCTCTGGGATGTGCTGAGGTAAGAGCTCTCCTCTCATTTCAGTGAAGAGGCTCTTTCAGCTTATCTCAGCTTCTTTTCAGCAGGTGTTTCTGGGCATCTAAAGAACTGAAGCTTTGAAGATTCTGTGAAGTAAACAGCGTGGAATAGAAGGCGCATTTAGGTTCACGATTTTGGGTTTTGTGTTTAGGGGTGGTAAAGTGCATTTGTAATTTCTGGTTTAGGCATTGTTTTGTTTTGTATTTTTTTTTAGAAGGAGTGCAGCTCCCAGAGATTCCTGGTTGCGTCAAGTACCACGCTTTTTTCAGCAGATTCGTCATGTCACAAGAGGGATCTGCCCAGTGTCAAGGATGATGTTTGAGACAGAGGCTTCAGGTGAGTTGAGGATTGTGATTAGGAGAGGGAGGGTGAGCAGGTATACAGTTAGGAATTATTGTGGGTGGGGGGAGTTTGAAGGTAGCAGGGTGGAAAAGGATGTGTATTTGAGGACCCCCCCTAAGGCTTCTCAGAAGCCTAGCAGAGGTATTGCCATGTCCTACAGCACACAAGGTTATCTACTGCACTCATAGGAATGCTATTCAATTTTGCCTTTCTCTAACCCAGGTGCCACTCCTAATAAAGGCCACAGCCTTGTAATCAGGGTGAAGCCGGAGCCTGAAGGCGCCAGGCACACTCAGGAGAGGGCAAGTAGCTGCCTTGGTGGGATTTGGCCCACATAACTCTGGACTCATACTTTGGTTTTGGTTTTTTTCATTGTAGCTGACCCAGAAGCTAACAGGCCACCACGAGGCCCGTCCAAGGCAGACTCATTTCAGGTGCAATGTGGATCCACATCACCAATCAAACAAAAGATAAGTTGGGGGCTATAGCTTGGAGATGGGATGATGAGAGAGTAGCAGGTTGGGAGTTCTTAGGCCAGATTTAAAAATTACCAGATGGAAAAGCAATCTTCTGCAAGGGCCTCTTAGGATAGCTAAAGGGAGAGGCTTTACTTTTGATGGCAGCTTTTAGGCGGGCAGTGCAGAACAGCTCCGGTCTGTGTCACGTTGTCCGGTGTGCCGCGTTCCCTAGTGTGTCTTTGGGGTCCCTTTTCCCTTCCCCCCTCAATCCCCTCACCACAAGCATGATGTGTCGTGTTTCATGTCCCCCTGTTTGTCACGTTCTGTGTCACAGGTGTCTGCACATATTTGTGCTGGAGCTGTTCTGCCCTGCCGCGTGGCATGCTGCAGTAGGACAAGCCTGGGAAGTTGGAATTTGTAATGTGGGGTGTACTTGGGCTGTAGATGCTATTCCTAGGTTGGCATAAGGTGTTTGCAGCTTGCGAGTTGTCCTGGAGGTGTTTGACATATGTTCTAACTTTCTTTCAGGTGCAGATGCCTTGCATCCCTGGCCGAGGGTCAGGGTTAGGAGTAGGAGGTGCCGGGCCTTCTTAGGAGCACTGTGAGTAGCACACTGGTGGGGTTTTGGGTGATGTGGTGCCAAGATCAGGCACTGATATTTAGTTTTCTCTATAATACAGCTGTCTGAGAGACACCAGTGCGGTCACAGCAGGACCTTCCCAGCTGACGAGGTGGCCTTTCTTTGCACCTGAGACCAGCATCCCCTGATGTCTGAGAGATAAGTAGAGGGCCATGACCCACAGGGGGGATGAAAGCAGAGTGCCGGTTTGGGAATTACCGGGAGGGGTTTTGGAGTCCCCTTGGAGCTGGGGGTGTCCATGAAGTGGCCCCTTAGGCCCCGTAAAAGCCAAGTCTCACTTTTGATCACAGTGCTGAGGTGTGCAGGAGGGCAGAGCAGTCCCGGTGTGTATCGTGTCACTTGTCTATTGTGCATTATGTGTTGCTTGTGTATCTCATGTCTTTTTCCTTAGCCCTTTGAGGGTCCTGTCAGAAACCCTGGCATCATTGGTAGCATCTGTCATCTCTGCATTCCTTGGCCTGGCACCCAGGCCATAGATGCAATTCTGATACCTGTCTGAGCTCCCCAGTCAAAAGTTCTCTGTTTGGAAGCATCCAGTCAGTTGTCTTTTCAGGTCTTGTTCTCAGCTGTATGGACAGCTATGCCCCACCAGGATCCATTATGGTGGATTAGGACTTTGTAATAATACGAAGTTAGGTAGAGGCTTCTGATTGTAGGATTCCTAGGCATCCATCTTTGCAGTTCTTGGAAGAAAGAATTCAGTTTAGCATCCTCTTCCTCCAGGGTTCTCTGAGCCTCATCAGCTCACCATCGGTTTCAGCTCCATAATCTTGTTTTGCATTCTCTCAGTCCTTGCAGCTGTTTTCCTTGCTAAGAGATTTCTGTCTGTGTCTTGTGTCCTTTGTTTGTCATGTCTGGTCTGTCCTGTGTCACGGGTGTCTGCACACTTTTGGGATGGGGCTGCTCTGCCCTGCCGCATAGCCTGGTACGATAGTAGAAGTCTTGGAGACTTGGTATGTGTAATGTGGGGTGTACCTGGACTCTAGATGGGATTTGTAGATGGACATAGGATCTCTGGAGCTCTTCAGTTATCATGCAACTTTTTGACTCTTGTCCTAATTTTTTTTTTTCAGGTTCAGATGGCTTAAATCTGTGCCAGAGGGCCCCATCCCAGGTGAGGGGATTCCCCCAAGGAGGTAAGGCCCCATTTGTCTCTGCAGCAGAAGTGTGTATGGTGACTCTGTTACAGCTCTGTGTTTTGTCTTTCTTTTTAGGAAGTCAATCTGGATACCAGCAGCCAAGGTGAGCAGCGGAGAGAAGTAGTTGGTAGTGCTCAGCTCTTAGGTATAATGATTTTTCAGGAGATTCATCGTGTCACAAGAGGGATCTGCCCAGTGTCAAGGATGATGTTTGAGATTGAGGCTTCAGGTGAGTTGAGGATTGTGACTGGGAGAGGGAGAGAGAGCAGGTATCCAGTTTAGGAGTTCTTGGGAGGGGGTTTGCAGGCAGCAGGGTGAGAAAGGGTGTTTATTTGAGGGCCCCCCCCACACAAGGCTTCTCAGAAGCCTAACATAGGCGTTCCCATGTCTTACAGCATACAAGGTCCTCCACTGCACTCACAGGAATGCCGTTTAACTTTGCCTTTCTCTAAGCCAGGTGCCACCACTAATGAAGGCCACCGCCTGGGAATTGGGATGAAGCTGGAGCCTGAAGGAGCCAGGCACACTCAGGAGAGGGCAAGTAGCTGCCTGGCAGGTATCTGGCCCACATAATTCTTCGCCCATGCGGTGCTAAGATCAGGCACTGATGTTTGGTTCTCTTAATTATAGGTGTCTGAGAGACACCAGTGCGGTGCCAGCAGGACCTTCCCCGCTGACGAGGTGGCCTTTCTTTGCACCGGACAGGGACCAGCATCCCCTGATGTCTGAGAGATAAGTAGAGGGCTGCGACCTGGGGAGGGGATGACAGCGGGGTGCTGGTTTGGGAATTACCGGGAGGGGTTTTTGAGTCCAGTTTGGAGGTGTGGGGCGTTCATTAAACGGCTTCTTTGGCCCCATGAAAGCCAAGTCTCACATTTGGTCACAGTGCTGAAGTGCGCAGGGCAGAGCAGTCTCGGTGCGTCTCGGGTCACTTGTCTGTTGTGCATTATGTGTTGTTTTTGTATGCCATGTCTTTTACTTTAGGCAGGCCTGTCGGAAGCCTTGGCATCATTGGTAGCGTCTGTGATCTGTGCATTCCTTGGGCTGGCACGCAGGCCATAGAACTTCTGACTGGGGAGCTGAGACAGGCATCAGACTCTCTTCTCTCTTTGGAAGCATTCCATGTGGTCTCTTTTTAGGTCTTGTTCTGAGCTGTATGGACAGCTATGCCCCACCTGGATCCATTGTGGTGGATTAGGACTTGTAACAATATGAGGTTAGGTAGAGGATTCTGACCATAAGATTTCTAGGCATCCCTCTTTGCTGTTCTTGCAATAAATCATTGAGTTAGCTGCTTCTTCTTCCAGGGTTCTCTGAGTATCAGCAGCTGACCTTCAGTTTCAAGTCAGTCATCTCCTTTTGCATTTTCTCAGTCCTTGCAGCCATTTTCCTTGCCAAGAGATTTTTGTCTGTGGGTTGTACCCTTTGTTTGTCACGTCCTGTCTGTGCCGTGTCACGGGTGTCAGCACACATTTGGGCCGGAGCTGCTCTGCCCTGTTGCATAGCCTGGTGCGATAGGACAAGTCCTGAGGGCTTGGGATGTGTAATGTGGGGTGTAGTTTGATCCTAGATGGGATTTGTAGATGGACACAGGATGTCTGGAGCTCATCAGTTATCCTGCAGCAGTTTGACTCTTGTCCTAACTTTTTTCAGATTCAGATGGATTAAATCAGTGCCTGAGGGCCCCATCCAGGGTGAGGGGATTCCCACAAGCAGGTGAGGCATCATTTGTCTCTGCAGCGGAAGTGTTCCGATGACTCTGTTACAGCTCTGTTCTTTGTTTTTCTTTTTAGGAAGTCAATCTGGATACCAGCAGTCAAGGTGAGCAGTAGAGAGAAGTAGTTGTTATTGTTCAGCTCTCAATTGTTGATGCAGTTCTAAGTTTCCGTTCTCATTGGTGTGCTTTAGGCAATCTACTCGGAGCATGCCAAGCCCCTGTCGCCACCCGGCCGATGCACTGGGTTTCCCGCAGATGCGAGTCCTGCGCATGTGTTACAGGACCCGGCGATGAAGCCCTGAACTCCTCTATTTAATGGCGCTATCTGCGTGGCCTTCGGCAACTGCCGAGATGTTTTGGTGAGCGGCGGAAGTAGGGAGGAGGAGCGAGGGTTCGCTCAGGTTTCAGCTGTGCCAAATCACCTTATTCTCTCTTAATCCAGGCGTCCCCTGTGACTATGGCCTCGGTCTCTGAGCGTGCGCGAAGTGCGTAGCCTGAGCCGCCGGGCATTCCTAGGAGCACGGTGAGTAGCAGACCGGTGGGGTTTTGGGCAATGGGGTGCCACGGTCAGGCAGTGACGTTTTGTTTTCTTTAATACATGTCTGAGAGACACCAGCCCGGTGCCAGCAGGACCTTCCCAGCCAATGAGGTGGCTTTTTATTGCACCTGACAGGGACCAGCATACCCCGATGTCTCAGATAAGTAGAGGGATGTGACCCGCAGAGGGGATGAAAGCAGGGTGCCGGTTTGGGAATTACCGGGAGGGATTTTTGAGTCCGCTTTGTAGGTGGGGGGTGTTCATGAAGTGGCCCCTTAGGCCCCATAAAAGCCAACTCACTTTTGATCACGGTGCTGAGGTGTGCACGGCAGAGCAGTCCCCGTGTGTCTCGGGTCACTTGTCTGTTGTGCCTCGTGTGTTGTTTGTGTATCTCATGTCTTGTACCTTAGCCCTTTGAGGGTCCTGTCAGAAACCCTGGCGTCATTCTTTGCATCTGTGATCTCTGCATTCCCTGGTCTGGCACGCAGGCCATAGAACTTCTGATCTGGGAGCTCAGACAGGCATCAGACTCTCTTCCCTCTTTGGAAGCATCCCATCTGATGTCTTTTTAGGTCTTGTTGTGAGCTGTGCGGACAGCTGTGCCCCACCTGGATCCATTGTGGTGGATTAGGACTTGTGATTATATGAGGTTAGGTAGAGGATTCTGACTGTAGGATTCTTAGGCATCCATCTGTGCTGTTCTTGGAATAAGTCATTCAGTTTGCATCTTCTTCTTCCAGGGCTCTCTGAGCCTCATCAGCTCACCATTGCTGTCAGCTCGGTCATCTCCTTTTGCATTCTCTCAGTCCTTGCAGCCATTTTCCTTGCCAAGAGATTTCTGTCCGTGTGTTGTGCCCATTGTTTGTCCTGTCCCGTCTGTCCTGTGTCACGGGTGTCTGCACACATTGGTAGCGGAGCTGCTCTGCCCTGTTGCCTAGCCTGGTGGAATAGGACCAATCCTGGGGACTTGGAATTTGTAATGTTGGGTGTAGTTGGACTCTAGATGCTATTCCTAGGTTGATAGAAGGTTTTTGCAGCTTTTGAGTTATCCTGCTGGTGTTTGACCTATGTTCTTACTTTCTTTCAGGTGCAGGTGCATTGCATCCATGGCTGCGCACCCTATCGTGTGTGAGGGGGTTCCCGAAATCAGGTCAGTCACCATTTGTCTGTGCAGGGTGTGTGGCAAGTGTGACCCTGTTACAGGTCTGTTCTTTGTCTTTATTTTTAGGAAGCATAGCTGGATCTCAGCAGTCAAGTTCAAGAAGGCAAGGTGAGCAGTGGCCAGTAGCCTTCATTGTTGCTGAGGTCTCAGTTCCTGGGGCAAGTCTAAGTCTCCATTCTGGTTTTTGTGTCTTAGTCAAGCCACTCTGAGCACATCAAGCTGCCATCCCCCACCAGAAGACGGACCGGTTTCGCTGCCCTCGTCAGCCCTGTCTTCCGGGTAGCTGTCGGGAACCGCCGAGGAATTGCGGCGAGTCGGGCAAGTAGGGATGAGGAGCGAGGGTCCACTCAGTTTTCAGCAATGCCACATCATCTCCTGTCCTCTTCATGCAGGTGTACTCTGTGATGCTGGCATCGGTGTCTGAGCATGGCTGACGTGTGTGACTCCAGGAGATCGGCCATTGTTAGGAGAACGGTGAGTAGCAGGCTTGTGGGTTTTGGCCGATGCGGTGCCAAGATCAGGCACCGATGTTTGGTTTTCTTTAATCTAGCTGTCTGAGACAACAGCCCGGTGGCAGCAGGAACTCCCCAGCCGGTGAGGCGGCCTTCCTTCGCACCCGATACGGACCAGCATCACCAGATGTCTGAGAGATAAGTAGAGGGCTATGAACCACAGAGGGGATGAAAGTGGGGTGCTAGGTCAGACTTCCAGGGTGGGGGGTTTGAATTGGCTCTGGAGATGAGGGTAGGCAAGATGTGGCCCCTTAGGCTTCATAAAAGCAAAGTCTCAGTTTTGGTTACGGTGCTGAGCCGGGCAGCAGGGCAGAGCAGTCCCGGTGTGTCTCGTGTCACTTGTCTTTTGTGTGTTGTGTGTTATGTGGATATGTCATGTCTGTTATCTTAGCCCTCTGAGGGGCCTCTCAGAAACCTTTCCTAGCATCCGTGATCTGAGCGTTCTTTGCCCTGGCACCCGTGCCACGGAACTCTTGACCCGGGAGCCCAGACAGGCATCAGAATTGCATCTGTTTTTAGAAGCATCCCGTCAGATGTCTTTTCAGGTCTTGTTGTCAGCTGTCTGGACAACTGCACCCTGTAAGGTTCCATTATGGCTGATTAGGACTTGTGAGAATGTGAGCTCAGGTGGAGCATTGTGACTCTAGGGCTCCTGGGCATTCATCTTTGCAGTTCTTGGACTGAATCATTGAGTTTAGCATCTTCTTTTTCCAGGGATCTCTGAGCCTGATCAGCTCACCATCAGTCTCACCTTGGTCATCTCATTTTGCATCCTCTCAGTCCTTGCAGCCATTTTCCTTGCCTAGAGGTTTCTGTGTGTGTTTTGTCCCCGTTGTTTGTCACGTCCTGTCCCGTGTCACGGGTGTCTGCACAGATTTGTGCCGGAGCTGCTCTGCCCTGCCCCATAGCCCGGTGCAATCGGAGGCATCTCGGGGGCTTGTAATTGGTAATGTGGGGTGTAGTTGGACCCTAGATGGGATTTGTAGATGGGCACGAGATGCCTGGAGCCCATAAGTTATCCTGCAGCCCTTTGACTTTTGTCCTAACTCTCTTTCAGATGCAGAAGGATAAAATCCAGGGCAGAGCCCCCCATCCCGGGTGAGGGGATTCCCCCAAGCACGTCAGTCACCGTTTTCCTCAGTAGAGGAAGCATAAATGATGGCTGTCACAGCTCTGTTGCCTTTCCTTTTAGGAAGTCAAGGCAGAGAGCTGCAGTCCCGGCCAGTGGGCAAGGTGAGCATTGCGTAGCGTGCACAAGCAGTTTTATTGCTGAAGTCTCAGTTTCTGGTGCAGCTCTAACTATCTCCTCTTTTTTTTTTTTTTTTTTTTTTTTTTGTTATTTTAGGTGGTCCACTTGTGATCTATCCTGGCCGAGCATGCTCATGCCAGGTGGGTGCAAGCTTAAGGTATCGGTGTGGCATACTTGTCACGGTAGGGAGGTTGTGTTTTCACAGTATCTCAGCATGCTTTTTTGCTTTGTTTCTTTGCAGGTGCTGTCGCTGCCCTAAGCATGACCGAGGAACAGAGGAGGGCAGGTGAGTCGGTGTTTAGGCAGGCTGACTCATAGGGGAGCATTATGCAGCAGCATGCTAAGCGGGTACATTTTCTTTTTGCAGGTGTCTTCTGGGCAGCCTCCGGAGTCAAATCAAGTTTTGAGGTGAGCTGGGGCAGCGGTGCGGAGGAGTCCCGGGGATTACCGTTTTTGAGGGCAATAGTCACGTTTTCTGTTGCGTCTTAGGTACCCTGAGGAGGCTCGTAGCCACAGCTTGGAAACGGCAGCACCGAAGCACACACATCGAGAACATCTCCACACGCACCTCTGACCGAGGATGGATTTTGTCCACTCGTCTTCCAAAAGCTAAGTGTCGGGGCCAGGGGTTGGGAGAAGGGGAAAAGCCTTTACTATCACAGGGGGCAGTTTCATGTCAGCTTAGCGGAGAGGTCTGTAGCGGGCCGGGCTCTTTGGAATTAAAGAGAGGGGGTTTGTCGTCAGCCTCACCAGAGCCTTTGCCGGGCAGGGCAGTTCCGACCCATCTCCACATTTTGGTGAACTTTGCGTCGTCAGCCTTCCTCGAGTCAGCATAGTCACGGCTCTTTCCCCCGAGGGGCTCGCCTTCGGGTCCGGAGCTGTCGCCACGGTCATCCAGCCATCTGCTTCCTTCTCTAGGCTTGCTGAGCATCTCGAGCGTCTTCCTAACTGCTTTGACACTAACTTCTTTTTGCGAGCTACATTTCATCATCACGTGCCATCATCATAGGGCTTCCTTTCCTCTGGCATCAGCAGCCTGTGGCTCACCTTGCGTTTGCAATCTCAGATCCCTAAGGGGAAAGTTCCCACTTGTCTTTGTGTTAGGTCATCTGCGTCCGTTAGGTTGTCCGTGTCTGTGTTACGTAGTGCGTGTCCATTGTCTTTCACGTCATAAGGCCTTTCTTACATCTCGACGCTTTGTCGGCACTGTTCTGTGCCATATTGCCTATATTCTACTCATGTTCCTTTCTGGATCTTCCTTATTCTGCCCTGTTTATATTTTTACTCTTTGAGCCAGGTAGGATTACAGAAGATGTTCTCATCAGTCTTCCTTGTCACTACCAGCTTTGGTAGTGCCTTTTTTCTTCATGACATTTTCTTGGACTTCTAGAGCGGTGTCTTATACCCTCCTCATGTGACTGCAGTAGTTCTATAGGTTCCATCTTCTGAAAGGGTATAGGTCTCAGGAATTCATCTTGCAGAGTTATCTTAAGTCCTGTTTTAGATTGTATCTATCTGCCTATATTGTGTGTACCTGTTTTGGCTTATATTGTATGTGCTTATACTGTATGTACTTGTGTTGGCTTATACTGTATGTACTTGTGTTGGCTTATACTGTATGTAGTTATGTTGCATGTACCTGTGTTGGCTTATACTGTATGTACTTGTGTTGGCTTATACTGTATGTACTTGTGTTGGCTTATACTGTATGTACTTATGTTGCATGTAGTTATGTTGGCTTATACTGTATGTACTTACGTTGCATGTACCTATGTTGGCTTATACTGTATGTACGTATACTATATGTACCTGTGTTGGCTTATACTGTATGTACTTACGTTGCATGTACCTGTGTTGGCTTATACTGTATGTACTTACGTTGCATGTACCTGTGTTGGCTTATACTGTATGTACTTACGTTGCATGTACCTGTGTTGGCTTATACTGTATGTACTTGTGTTGGCTTATACTGTATGTACTTAAAATGTATGTAAGTGCATTGCCTTATATTGTCTGTACTTGCACTGTATGCATTGGCTTATATGGTGTGTACCTATGTTGTAGCACTTATGGTCGGGGCTGCCCTGCCCTGGCAGCTAGTCACAGTTAGGTGGAACAGTTATAGAAATTTTCCTGTTGATCTGTGTTTTGTGGGATTTTGGGTAGAAAACATATTGGTTCAGAGCGGGGACAATTCCTGGCTGTCAGATTGGCACTTGTTGACCACTTTTTGTTGTCTCACAGGTCCCTGAGGCTACCGATTTCCCTAATCTACCATTTGATGTCAGGGAGGGGCAGCCAGAAGATGTGTCGAAGCATGTTCTTCAGCGTCGCAGGTAAGGGCTGCAGCGAGCGTGTAAGTGGGAAGAGTGTGTGAGCATGTGTGAGAGCACATGGCTGTGTTTGTCTGTGTCTGCTTGTCTCTCTGTGTGTGAACACAGGGTGAGTGGATTTAACCTTGTGTGTGTGACTTTTGCTTTTCAGGTTTTCAACTCATTTTTAAATTTAGAATAAAAAATCCCCAGCCGGGGGGGTTTTTTTTTTTTCCCCCCGGCTGGGTTTTTTTTTCCTCGGTCCCGGTCGGTCCGCGAGGCGACGTTCATCGCCAAAGTTTGGGCACGGAACGGCCAGGGACCGGGGTTTTGGTCAGGCAGGAGGATTTTTTGGGGGGCTCCCGGGAACCACGTTCCTGAGGAGTGGCGTGGATGTGTGGTGAGGGTTAGCAGAGCGGTTGAGGTGAGAGTCAGTGTGGGTTTGTGTGTGTGTTGAAGGGCTGTAGGGTTGTCACCTTGTATGCTGTTTGCTTTTCAGGTTTTTCACCTCATTTTTAAATTTAGAATAAAAAATCCCCAGCCGGGGGGTTTTTTTTTTTTCCCCCCGGCTGGGTTTTTTTTTCCTCGGTCCCGGTCGGTCCGCGAGGCGACGTTCATCGCCAAAGTTTGGGCACGGAACGGCCAGGGACCGGGGTTTTGGTCAGGCAGGAGGATTTTTTGGGGGGCTCCCGGGAACCACGTTCCTGAGGAGCGGCGTGGATGTGTGGTGAGGGTTAGCAGAGCGGTTGAGGTGAGAGTCAGTGTGGGTTTGTGTGTGTGTTGAAGGGCTGTAGGGTTGTCACCTTGTATGCTGTTTGCTTTTCAGGTTTTTCACCTCATTTTTAAATTTAGAATAAAAAATCCCCAGCCGGGGGGTTTTTTTTTTTTCCCCCCGGCTGGGTTTTTTTTTCCTCGGTCCCGGTCGGTCCGCGAGGCGACGTTCATCGCCAAAGTTTGGGCACGGAACGGCCAGGGACCGGGGTTTTGGTCAGGCAGGAGGATTTTTTGGCGGGCTCCTGGGAACCACGTTCCCGAGGAGCGGCGTGGATGTGTGGTGAGGGTTAGCAGAGCGGTTGAGGTGAGAGTCAGTGTGGGTTTGTGCGTGTGTTGAAGGGCTGTAGGGTTGTCACCTTGTATGCTGTTTGCTTTTCAGGTTTTTCACCTCATTTTTAAATTTAGAATAAAAAATCCCCAGCCGGGGGGTTTTTTTTTTTTCCCCCCGGCTGGGTTTTTTTTTCCTCGGTCCCGGTCGGTCCGCGAGGCGACGTTCATCGCCAAAGTTTGGGCACGGAACGGCCAGGGACCGGGGTTTTCGTCAGGCAGGAGGATTTTTTGGGGCCTCCCGGGAACCACGTTCCCGAGGACCTATGGTTTTTGGGGTTTAATTTAGTAATTTTGGTGCGAGGGCTGGTGGGTTTGTGTGCTGTTTGAAGGGAGTGTCTGTGGTAGGTGAGTGTTTGTTTGTTTTTTCTGTGGTTTTGTTGTTTTGGGTTTCATGTAAGCATAAATTAACATGTAATGTAAATAGCAAAAGGTTATCAGTCTTTTTGTATTGCTTTGTATTGCTTTGTATTGCTTTGTATTGCTTTGTATTGCTTTGTATTGCTTTGTATTGCTTTGTATTGCTTTGTATTGCTTTGTATTGCTTTGTATTGCTTTGTATTGCTTTGTATTGCTTTGTATTGCTTTGTATTGCTTTGTATTGCTTTGTATTGCTTTGTATTGCTTTGTATTGCTTTGTATTGCTTTGTATTGCTTTGTATTGCTTTGTATTGCTTTGTATTGCTTTGTATTGCTTGTGAATAAGATTTTATTGTTGTGTGTATGGATTGTATCTGCGCTTGCATTTGTATACATTGTTTCTATGTCTGTTGCTGATTTCATGTAATAAAGTTGAATCACCCCAATAAAGATACCCCCTGTCCTTCCCTAAACCCCCCCTCCCCCCACGGCTCCTGTCTTTTTGGTGTGGTTTTGTAATTTCTTTCCTCTGTCTTTCTTCCTTTTGCTCCTTACTTTCCTGTTATCCTAACCACTTTTTTTCCCCTTTTAACTCCTATTCTTCAGTTTTTCCACCCTCCTTTTCTTTTCTGTCTCTGTCTTGGTTTCTCTCTCTGTTTTCTTCTCCTGTCTCTCTGTCTTCTTTTTTTTCTCTGAGTTCTTTTTTTCTGTCTTTTCTTCTGTCTCTCTGTCTTTTTGTCTTTCTGTCTCTCTCTGTCTTCTTTTCTGTGTCTCTCTTCTCTATTTTCTCTCTTCTCTCCTTTCTTTTTCTCTATCTCCATCTGCTTTGTTTTCTCTCTCTCTCTTTTCTCTGTCTTTTCTCTATCTATTTTTTTCTCTTTCTTTTCTGTGTTCTCTCTGACTTTTTTCTTCTGTCTCTCTTATCTCTTTTTTCTGTCTCTTCTCTCTCTCTCTCTCTCTTTCTTTCCCTCTTTTTTTTCCTCTCTCTCTATTTCTAACTTTGTTTTCCTTTCTAGCTTTAGTTTAAAAAAAGCAGCAGTAGAAAATTTCAGGCTCCCTGGGAGTAAAGAAAAAAAAAAAAAAAAAATTTATAAAACAAAGCATTTACTCCCCGGGAGCCTGAAATTTTCTACTGCTGCACCAGACATATAGTTTTTCTTCTTTTTATATATAGTATATAGAAACCCCACCCACTCCTAATTACCACCCCCCAGCTGACAGCAATCAATCCTGACAGCAATCAATCCTGACACAGCTATCCCCCAGGCACCACCCCCAGTACCCAAACACCCACCCCGAGGCAGTGCCCCACCCCCTACTTAGTCCCCCCCCCTACCCAGCTGCCACCTCCCCCCGTGCCCAAGCACCCACCCGGCAATTGTCCCCCCGCCCCTGCACACCACCCCCATCACCAAGCACCCACCCCTAGCTGCCATCCCCCAGTACCCAAGCACCCACCCCCTGTTTGTCCCCCCCCACCCCTAGCTGCTACCCCGCCAGTGCACCGCCACCCACCCCCTGTTGTCCACCCCATCGCTGAAGCAACAGCGCCCCCTGCTGTCCCACCCGGCGTAGTGCAATTACAGCGCCCCCTGCCGTCCACAGCGCCACACTGCATGCACAACGCTGCCACGTGACGACACGAAAGCGACACACCCCCGGAAGGACCCCCCCCCCCCGGGCATAGCCGTCCCTCCCACTGCCCGATCGAAACCCCGACCCCCACCCCGCGCCGCAGAAGCCGCCCCCCGCCACACCGCCGGCCGCACGCGAACCGGACTAGCATTCCACGGCCACCGGGACCCTCGGCAATCCCCAAAAAACCCCCAAAACCCGAAAAAAGAAATCGGTCCCGGCCGCCGCCATTTTTACCGGAAGTGACGTAATTCACACGGGCGCCGCCATATTGTTTCCGTACCACGTACTCTCCTGGGCGCCGCCATCTTGTTGTTACCGGAAGTTACCGCTGGAGGCCGCCATGTTGTTGCCGGAAACCACGTGACAGTATGGACGCCGCCATCTTAGAAAACCATCACGTGACCGCGTGGGGGCCGCCATCTTGGATCAGGGTTAGTTTTACCGATTAATTTTAACAATTAGGGTTGTTTTTAACCAGGATTCGGACCCCACCCTCTAATAATTAGTGCCATCCGCATCCCCTTTTCCCTGACCTAACCCTAATTAGCCCTCCCCCAGCTGTTTCCACCCCCATCCCCTTTTCCCTGACCTAACCCTAATTAGCCCTCCCCCAGCTGTTGCCACCCCCGTCCCCCTTTCCCTGACCTAACCCTAATTACTCCTCCCACAGCTGTTGCCATCCCCATCCCCTTTTCCCTGCCCTAACCCTAACCCAACACCTCATCCCCAATCCCCTACCCTAACCCCAGCCCAAACCCCAAGCCCTAACTCTAACCCCAACCCTAACCCTAAGTACTAGGGTTTTCAGAAGTACCTTTTTCCCCAGAGTATCATTTTTTCAGGAGTATCTTTTCCCCAAGAGTACCATTATTTCAGGAGTACTATTTTTTCCAGAGTAACATTTTTTCAGGAGTACTATTTTTTCCAGAGTAACATTTTTTCAGGAGTACTCATTCTTTCAGAAGTACTTGTTTTTCTGGAGTACTTGTTTTTTTGGAAGTACTTGTTTTTCAGGAGTATTCATTTTTCAAGAGTACTACTGTTCTTCAGGAGTACTTCAGGGTTGGGGTACCGGGTTAGGGTTAGGGTACCGGGTTAGGGTACCGGGTTAGGGTACCGGGTTAGGGTACCGGGTTAGGGTACCGGGTTAGGGTACCGGGTTAGGGTACCGGGTTAGGGTACCGGGTTAGGGTACCGGGTTAGGGTACCGGGTTAGGGTACCGGGTTAGGGTACCGGGTTAGGGTTAGGGTTAGGGTTAGGGTTAGGGTTAGGGTTAGGGTTAGGGTTAGGGTTAGGGTTAGGGTTAGGGTTAGGGTTAGGGTTAGGGTTAGGGTTAGGGTTAGGGTTAGGGTTAGGGTTAGGGTTAGGGTTAGGGTTAGGGTTAGGGTTAGGGTTAGGGTTAGGGTTAGGGTTAGGGTTAGGGTTAGGGTTAGGGTTAGGGTTAGGGTTAGGGTTAGGGTTAGGGTTAGGGTTAGGGTTAGGGTTAGGGTTAGGGTTAGGGTTAGGGTTAGGGTTAGGGTTAGGGTTAGGGTTAGGGTTAGGGTTAGGGTTAGGGTTAGGGTTAGGGTTAGGGTTAGGGTTAGGGTTAGGGTTAGGGTTAGGGTTAGGGTTAGGGTTAGGGTTAGGGTTAGGGTTAGGGTTAGGGTTAGGGTTAGGGTTAGGGTTAGGGTTAGGGTTAGGGTTAGGGTTAGGGTTAGGGTTAGGGTTAGGGTTAGGGTTAGGGTTAGGGTTAGGGTTAGGGTTAGGGTTAGGGTTAGGGTTAGGGTTAGGGTTAGGGTTAGGGTTAGGGTTAGGGTTAGGGTTAGGGTTAGGGTTAGGGTTAGGGTTAGGGTTAGGGTTAGGGTTAGGGTTAGGGTTAGGGTTAGGGTTAGGGTTAGGGTTAGGGTTAGGGTTAGGGTTAGGGTTAGGGTTAGGGTTAGGGTTAGGGTTAGGGTTAGGGTTAGGGTTAGGGTTAGGGTTAGGGTTAGGGTTAGGGTTAGGGTTAGGGTTAGGGTTAGGGTTAGGGTTAGGGTTAGGGTTAGGGTTAGGGTTAGGGTTAGGGTTAGGGTTAGGGTTAGGGTTAGGGTTAGGGTTAGGGTTAGGGTTAGGGTTAGGGTTAGGGTTAGGGTTAGGGTTAGGGTTAGGGTTAGGGTTAGGGTTAGGGTTAGGGTTAGGGTTAGGGTTAGGGTTAGGGTTAGGGTTAGGGTTAGGGTTAGGGTTAGGGTTAGGGTTAGGGTTAGGGTTAGGGTTAGGGTTAGGGTTAGGGTTAGGGTTAGGGTTAGGGTTAGGGTTAGGGTTAGGGTTAGGGTTAGGGTTAGGGTTAGGGTTAGGGTTAGGGTTAGGGTTAGGGTTAGGGTTAGGGTTAGGGTTAGGGTTAGGGTTAGGGTTAGGGTTAGGGTTAGGGTTAGGGTTAGGGTTAGGGTTAGGGTTAGGGTTAGGGTTAGGGTTAGGGTTAGGGTTAGGGTTAGGGTTAGGGTTAGGGTTAGGGTTAGGGTTAGGGTTAGGGTTAGGGTTAGGGTTAGGGTTAGGGTTAGGGTTAGGGTTAGGGTTAGGGTTAGGGTTAGGGTTAGGGTTAGGGTTAGGGTTAGGGTTAGGGTTAGGGTTAG
Source organism: Ammospiza nelsoni (assembly GCF_027579445.1). Classification (NCBI taxonomy): domain Eukaryota; kingdom Metazoa; phylum Chordata; class Aves; order Passeriformes; family Passerellidae; genus Ammospiza; species Ammospiza nelsoni. The sequence goes on from NC_080641.1 coordinate 36,562,794, forward strand.
GGTTAGGGTTAGGGTTAGGGTTAGGGTTAGGGTTAGGGTTAGGGTTAGGGTTAGGGTTAGGGTTAGGGTTAGGGTTAGGGTTAGGGTTAGGGTTAGGGTTAGGGTTAGGGTTAGGGTTAGGGTTAGGGTTAGGGTTAGGGTTAGGGTTAGGGTTAGGGTTAGGGTTAGGGTTAGGGTTAGGGTTAGGGTTAGGGTTAGGGTTAGGGTTAGGGTTAGGGTTAGGGTTAGGGTTAGGGTTAGGGTTAGGGTTAGGGTTAGGGTTAGGGTTAGGGTTAGGGTTAGGGTTAGGGTTAGGGTTAGGGTTAGGGTTAGGGTTAGGGTTAGGGTTAGGGTTAGGGTTAGGGTTAGGGTTAGGGTTAGGGTTAGGGTTAGGGTTAGGGTTAGGGTTAGGGTTAGGGTTAGGGTTAGGGTTAGGGTTAGGGTTAGGGTTAGGGTTAGGGTTAGGGTTAGGGTTAGGGTTAGGGTTAGGGTTAGGGTTAGGGTTAGGGTTAGGGTTAGGGTTAGGGTTAGGGTTAGGGTTAGGGTTAGGGTTAGGGTTAGGGTTAGGGTTAGGGTTAGGGTTAGGGTTAGGGTTAGGGTTAGGGTTAGGGTTAGGGTTAGGGTTAGGGTTAGGGTTAGGGTTAGGGTTAGGGTTAGGGTTAGGGTTAGGGTTAGGGTTAGGGTTAGGGTTAGGGTTAGGGTTAGGGTTAGGGTTAGGGTTAGGGTTAGGGTTAGGGTTAGGGTTAGGGTTAGGGTTAGGGTTAGGGTTAGGGTTAGGGTTAGGGTTAGGGTTAGGGTTAGGGTTAGGGTTAGGGTTAGGGTTAGGGTTAGGGTTAGGGTTAGGGTTAGGGTTAGGGTTAGGGTTAGGGTTAGGGTTAGGGTTAGGGTTAGGGTTAGGGTTAGGGTTAGGGTTAGGGTTAGGGTTAGGGTTAGGGTTAGGGTTAGGGTTAGGGTTAGGGTTAGGGTTAGGGTTAGGGTTAGGGTTAGGGTTAGGGTTAGGGTTAGGGTTAGGGTTAGGGTTAGGGTTAGGGTTAGGGTTAGGGTTAGGGTTAGGGTTAGGGTTAGGGTTAGGGTTAGGGTTAGGGTTAGGGTTAGGGTTAGGGTTAGGGTTAGGGTTAGGGTTAGGGTTAGGGTTAGGGTTAGGGTTAGGGTTAGGGTTAGGGTTAGGGTTAGGGTTAGGGTTAGGGTTAGGGTTAGGGTTAGGGTTAGGGTTAGGGTTAGGGTTAGGGTTAGGGTTAGGGTTAGGGTTAGGGTTAGGGTTAGGGTTAGGGTTAGGGTTAGGGTTAGGGTTAGGGTTAGGGTTAGGGTTAGGGTTAGGGTTAGGGTTAGGGTTAGGGTTAGGGTTAGGGTTAGGGTTAGGGTTAGGGTTAGGGTTAGGGTTAGGGTTAGGGTTAGGGTTAGGGTTAGGGTTAGGGTTAGGGTTAGGGTTAGGGTTAGGGTTAGGGTTAGGGTTAGGGTTAGGGTTAGGGTTAGGGTTAGGGTTAGGGTTAGGGTTAGGGTTAGGGTTAGGGTTAGGGTTAGGGTTAGGGTTAGGGTTAGGGTTAGGGTTAGGGTTAGGGTTAGGGTTAGGGTTAGGGTTAGGGTTAGGGTTAGGGTTAGGGTTAGGGTTAGGGTTAGGGTTAGGGTTAGGGTTAGGGTTAGGGTTAGGGTTAGGGTTAGGGTTAGGGTTAGGGTTAGGGTTAGGGTTAGGGTTAGGGTTAGGGTTAGGGTTAGGGTTAGGGTTAGGGTTAGGGTTAGGGTTAGGGTTAGGGTTAGGGTTAGGGTTAGGGTTAGGGTTAGGGTTAGGGTTAGGGTTAGGGTTAGGGTTAGGGTTAGGGTTAGGGTTAGGGTTAGGGTTAGGGTTAGGGTTAGGGTTAGGGTTAGGGTTAGGGTTAGGGTTAGGGTTAGGGTTAGGGTTAGGGTTAGGGTTAGGGTTAGGGTTAGGGTTAGGGTTAGGGTTAGGGTTAGGGTTAGGGTTAGGGTTAGGGTTAGGGTTAGGGTTAGGGTTAGGGTTAGGGTTAGGGTTAGGGTTAGGGTTAGGGTGTGGAGGTGAAGGGTTAGGGTGTAGGGTTAGGGTTAGGGTTAGGGTGAGGGTGAGGGGAGGGGGTGGGGTAGGGGGAGGGTTAGGGGTAGGGTTAGGGTTGGGTAGGGGTAGGGTTGGGTGGGTGAGGAGGGGTTGGTTGGGGTGGTGGGGGTTGGGTGTGGGGGAGGGGTGGGGGAGGGGGTGGGGGGAGGGGGTGGGTGTGGGGGTGGGAGGTGGGGTGGGTGGGGGGGGGGGGGGTGGGGGTGGGGGGGGAGGGTGGGGTGGGGGTGGAGGGGTGGGGGGGTTGGGGTGGGGTGGGGTAGGGGTGGGGAGGGTGGAGGGTTGGTGTGGTGGGGTGGGGGTGGGGGTGGGGTGGGGGTGGGGTGGGGGGGGTGGGGGTGGGGGTGGGGTGGGGGTGGGGGTGGGGGTGGGGGTGGGGGTGGGGGTGGGGGTGGGGGTGGGGAGGGGTGGGGGTGGGGCGTGCGGGGTGGGGCGTGGGGGTGGGGAGGGGGTGGGGGTGGGGGTGGGGGTGGGGTGGGGTGGGGAGAGGGGTGGGGGTGGGGGTGGGGTGGGGTGGGGGTGGGGGTGGGGTGGGGGGGGGGGGGTGGGGGTGGGGTGGGGGTGGGGTGAGAGAGAGGGGAAGAAGAAGAAGGCGGGGGGGGGGGTAGTGTGTGTAAAGCTTAAACGTTAAAAGTTAACAGTTAAAGTAAGTTAAGGTTAAAGTTAAACGTTAAAGTTAA